>NC_041384.1:467038191-467082052 GCF_002162155.2 Triticum dicoccoides
TAGCATTTTATGTCGACGGTTGTAGCACTCCGCCATGGCAATGACTGCTTGCAGCTTTTGATGTATCTGGTTGAAGCTTTTTTCATCTACGGTCGAAGCTTTTCTATCAAATGGTTGCAGCTTTTTTCTTTGTAGCAGCCTTGGTTAATGCTTTCTCTATCGTTTCGGGTTGAAGCTTTTTCATCAAGGGTTGTAGCATTTTATGTCGACGGTTGTAGCACTCCGCCATGGCAATGACTGCTTGCAGCTTTTGATGTATCTGGTTGAAGCTTTTTTCATCTTGGTTTGAAGCATTTTGGTTAAACGGTTGTAGCATGAGGGCGTGCGGCAGGTTCTGCAATGCCTCCGCCATGTCTGCAGCGCGAGCGCCGCCGTCCTCGCAGCTCGCCGTTCACCATGCTTGCCATCCATGATGGCAGCTCTCCTGGGCACGGGTTGCAGCAGGCCACGACGCGGTTCCAGCTTCCGCCGGGGCCGGCGAGCGAGGACGGCGAACGGCGACGGGGACGGCCGGCGCGGGTGGCCACCGGCGATGAGGACGGCCGGCGGGGGCGGCGAACGGCGACGGCCAACTGAGATAGAGACCGGCGAGATGAAATAGAGAGAGAGGAAGCAGCGCAGCCGCGTGGGGCGTTAATGGCGAGCAATTTGTGGGCCGATGAAAAGGGGATCGCACAGGTCGCGCGCGACCGGCCGAGTGGTTCGGCCGGTGCGCCGGCCCCAATCGTTTCCCTAGGATTGATTAAGCAATTCTCCTCAAAACTAGCACAAAAAATAGCCAGTCTACAATCACACAGAAGAAATGCCATAAGAATGATAATTGTGGACGTACTTGTGGGCACGAGCGTCTACACCTGAGTTCTTGGCGCCCAGGGGGTCGGCGGGGCCCGAGCGTTTCTTGGCGCGGCGGAACTCGCTGGAGGCGGCGTCAGCGGCGGTGGAATTGCGGGCTTCCTCCTGAGTGCGGTAGAGCTGGGCCTTGAGGTCGAGTATGGATGCCGCGCCGACGCCCTCGATGGCCTTGTGCTTCTTGGGCATCACCGTGGACTCCGTCAGCCACCCGAGCGACTCCATCCGCCGCTCCTTCGGATCAGCCTGCTGCGCCGGCGGCTGTGGATGCTGATTCGGAGCGGCCGCGGCCGCGGAGGAGGATGACGGCGCGGTATCTGCCGGTGACGACATCATGGCGGTGGCGGTGGCGATTTGGGAAGAAATTGGTCTGTCGTGGGACGAAGAAGGGGGGATTGGGCGAGGAGGGGAGGGGCAGTGTGCGGTGGGCTGGCGGCTTCGGCCTTTTGGGAACCTTGACTTGGGCTGAAGTCAAAAGTCCGTGAAAACATTCAGTACTCACGTCCAAATTGGGTACATCTTCGCGAGAGTGAAGATATGGGTCATACTAGCATATGGTATTATTATCTGGACCGTTCGATGGGTGAATCGGCAGGTGGGAATCACATTCAATGCGAATCACGCGAGCCGCAAAAATTGGTATATGTCGAGCGGCGAACGCATGGTGCGTATAGTACCCCGTATGTACTGCGTGGGAGGCCCACACCCTCGGCGGGAACGGCGTCGCGGGCTTGTTAAGGACCGCTGGTCCTGTTAAAACATCGTACATGGACTGTGGTCCAGAATTTTTTGTGTTCTGTAACTGTGTGCGTGCCCATTGGCTAGGTAAAAAAGCGTGTGCCCTGTCAGAGGCTGGTTGACGCCTCAGAGTGTTGTATTCCGTGACGGAGAGCGTGCCCGGCGGCGGCGGCGGCGGCGAGGGGAGTATGGAGAATGCCCCTGCCTCATCTGGGGAGTCAGAGCCGGACCCGAGATCGCCCGGCTGGATTGGAAAGTACAGAGAGCGATTTTTTTTCTCAATTATTTTACACCCAGCACTGCATTTACCTACAGTTTTCTTTTTCTGTTGGTCTACATGTTGTGTAGTAGATTAGTCTGCGATTCTGAACTCGTGATTCCTTTTTAGTGTTTATTAAGACAAGAGAAAGATCGACATAGTATAAGATTAATGAATAAAAAATGGACCCTGGGATGGTGCCCCCATGAATTGCTGATGTACTAGACAGTAGGAGCTTCCTTCCATGTTTTGTGTTCACCCTCGCGATCCGATCAAAATAATCCTGGTGTGGCACAAAAAAAGGGATTACATTTAGGTCGTTCACCAGGATCGGCTTGAGTTGCTGGTGTGAAGGGTGGTGGGAGGGGGGTCGGTGGGTTGGGTGGGCTTATGTATGTTAGCTTCTTGGTCGGCTACTGGCGGAACCGTCAAATTTATTCCTTTTCCATGTGTTGGAGTGCATTAATGAAGGAGCATGTTTTCACAGAGAGAGAACATGCAAAATTAAAAACAAAAAAAGACTGATCCCGCTGTCCAGTTTCATGCAGAGTTCGTTTAGGCGCTAACCTGGCAGAGAGAACCCTCTGTCCTATTAGGATGGGGGGCCTCGAAAAAACAATAAGAGGCTTTGCGGAACGAGATGGAGAGGAGGTTGTTAAGCCAGAATTACGCATGAATTTTGACTTGTTGACTGAGGGTACGACTTCTACAACTTCATGCAGTAGGAGTGAGAGTGCGAACCTTATTTCAAGGATGTTTTCTGTGAAAACTGACCAGCACCCAAACGAGCGAGAGTGTGAACCATATGCTCAAGAACTATGTGTCACCCGGCTCTCCGATGCATAAGTTTGTCAGGCAGTACATGCGGTTGCTGTTTGATCTCCAATAGGAGTATAGTTATGAAGAGAAGAGAATTAAAATTGTAAGTGGGGTTTCATCGAGACAAAACCTTTCTAGCTATGCCTAAGTTCTAACATGATGTTCTGTGCAGGCGTGTGTAGTCTTATGGATAAATTCTTTCATTGAGATGCACTCCAGCAAGGTGTACACCCGTGCAATGTTCTGAGCAGTTTGGGCTAGTCCTATACGAGGCTGGGGGATATCAGGTAGAGGAGGTGGAGAAGCATGCATTGTACAAGGCACAACCCACACACGTCCGGAGAGCCGCGAAAAGTGGAGCAGGGTTGTTTTCCTATATGGCTGACAATGGCTCAGAGTTTGAGTGCGAATGTGGGCTGTTTGAGCACATGGGCATGTTGTGCTACCATATTCTGAAGGTTGTGCTACCAAGGATGCTCGAGAAATACTGCCGGAGCACCTGCAGCACTACCAGCGAGATCAGCTTGGCTCTACATCGCTGACTTTCCGGCATAATTGCATGTATGTGCAGGCGTTGGAGTTGATCAGGTTGGGTGACGCCAGTGTCGAAGCTTATGATACACTATGGGGCTCTTCAATTAAGCAATGACTTTCATGGCTCCTTTCGGCCAGGCGAGGTATGGGCTTGGACTAGAGGATCTTGCAATTGGCAAGAAACAAGGCAATGTAGATGAAGGATATATATAGCAAAGCTGGGTAAGATGAGGATGTCATGTTGTCAGGCCACAACAATCCTTTGGTTGGCCTGGGAGTGCCATCAAATAAGAGAAGTGCAGGGAGGCCAACGAACGCGAGAGATCGGCTACCTTAGGAAGGCATGAGTAAGAGGGGTAGATTCTGTAGCGTCTGCAAAATTCAAGGCCACAGAAGAACAACCAGCCTGCAGAGAGATGTCTCGAAAGTTCAGAGGAAGGAGGCCAAGTGCAGCAAGTGTGGTGTCGCTGGGCACAAGAAGAACAAGGCCAGCGGGTAATGTTGCGCAGTGTCTTGCTGTAGGGGTTAGGGCCAAAGTGGATGTAACTGCACGCTAATGAACTATTGTCATGATAAGTGTAGTAAACTGTACTGAGAGATAACTGAATTTTATTTGTGTATATCTGAATAAATGCATTAGCAGTACTATGTGTGCAACTCTTCTGGTAGATGTTGATTTGAAAGGAAACCATGCATGTTGGAGGCGCACAGTGCCACGCGGATGGCATGCCCGTGCTGAGAGGTAGTTTGAACTTTTAAATTTTGGACTTGTACAAGGTGTTTACGGTTGGGTGTGCTGACGGTCCAAGAAAAAGAATCACGGCCGAGATCGTAGCGGACGAAGGTAGGTCCTGGCCATAAAGGAGAAAGGACACGCCGCGTGGGTACTGTTCTATAAATAACTCGCCGTAGCAATACACCATTGAATACAGCTGTGCGCGTGGATCCCAAGATAGACCAACTGCTCAGATAATGCTACCATATGGTAGTATGACCCATATCGATTTTTCGCATCTTCGCTCAATTCGTGACGTGTATAACTCTGGTTCTTTTTTCTTTCTTTCTTTCTTTTGTGAAATAATAACTCTGGTTCTATTTATTTATTTTCCACAAAAAAGACTCAAATCTATTACTCTCTCCTATCCATATTAATTGCCATTGACTTAATACAACTTTGCACTAAATCAGCGACAATTAATATGGATCAGAGGGGTATAAAAGTTCATAAGAAATACGAAGCATCCCGAATATAATAAAAATTACGTAAGTATAGCTTGTCAAAAACAGTTTATTTCAAAGTAATGAATTTCTATGAGGAGTCTTTTTGGCCCGGCTATTGTTTAGAAAAAATCATGATATCAACTTTATATGACATCTAACATGATCACATGAGGTTGATGAGCCGATAATATACAAATATTCTTTTCATAGCACTAAACGAGATGTAGGCCCATATTCTTCACCGACGCTTGACATTTTGTACTTGTGCACTACTTTCCATTGTGACGGTTAGGGTTGTCTACCTCCTCCTCCTCTTTCTCCTCCACCACCACCTCTCTTTCCCTCCTCCTTTCTTTCTTGAGCGGCCACTGCACCTCGCCACCTCCTCCGCCATAGCAACTGGTTAGAAGGCATGAGGCCGGACCTAGGATTATCCCTAGGGTTATCTTTTTGTCTTCCTTTCTCCAAACATTTCATGTTAGTGGGTGCAAACATGTCGCTAAATAATCTTAAAGCTGGAGAAGACCTAGCTAAAACATTGATTTTTTGAAGGTGAAAGGGTGCAAAAAAATTTAAAATGGTTCCAATACTTTCCAGTTCATCCAAATATTTTGGAATCACACCCCTCCCTAAACTTTTGTATTATGTGATTTCCAAAAGCACATTTCGTAATTTATGAAATCTTAAGGGACTTTGGCATCGGTCATCCCCATGATTGACCGTAAACTAGAAGCAAAGGCGCCCTTTGCCAAGCAGTTGTTTTCTGCTCGTGGATGTGGGGGTTCTTTTTATGTTTGTTTTATGCTTGAAACATCACGTTTAATCAAAGGGAAAACCGCAAGACATCCCCATCAACACGACAATTTCTTTCAACGAACCCCAAAATTTTAACATGTATATCGCACAAGCACTCGTGAAAAAAATGGAATAAAAGAAGCAGCCAGTGTCAATCAAGTCTTTGGTAATATCACCATCTTTAGCGGATTTTATGTGTCACAAGAAAACCCATTAGCTTTGATTCTTCACAGTGCTCCTAAATAGTAGATACTACCTTGTTGTACAGATGCCAGTTGGCACATATGCTCCCAAAATAGTAGATACCTTGAAAATAGGGTACCACACAAACACCCCCAAAATGCTCCACATCACATCCAGTTCCTAAACGTATCTTCAACACAACACGCTAATCAACAGAGATAGACACAATATGCATCTGCACAGAGCGGGAAGAGCAGGAGGAGCACTTACCAGGCCGGTCAATCGCAGGGACAAAGCAAGAAAAGGTGACACCATAGAAGCGGGCGAAGCGGCAATACACCTTGGCATCTCCCTCAACGCAGCCATTGGAGCATGCCCGCCTACCAGCAGCTGTGCGGGCTGACGTTCTCGGCAGCTCCCCCAAGAACTCCTACCCTCTTGCGGCTGCCAATGGCCTCGTCATACACCCAAATCACCTTTCCTCTCTAAATGAATGCACACGACGATGTGAAGGCGACACGATGACAATGCCATGATACACACGGGGTCTAACCCTGATGGAAAAAGTTCAAAATAAACCTTAAATTTGTAGATGAAAGCTAAATTGAACCATAAACTTTGATTCCCTGAAATTAGCACATCGAACTTTTTTATTCCGATCTATTTTAATTCTTGAGAGCATTGGCAAACAAGAATTGTCGACATGGCACCTCAAACCTGGGATCATTGGCTGCGCCAGTCGCGCTTTTTAACTGGGTTGAGTTCGCCTGGTTTTTTTTCGAGAGTACGTCAAAGGCGTATCTTATCTTTATAGAAGGGGAAAAAAGTTGTACAAGACTCCGCGGTTAGACAAGAAAGCCTACACGGAAACTCCGACTCCTAAAAACAACAAAAGCCTACTCTCTCACGAAAGGATCTAACCCCTCAACTCCTAGGCCCGCCTTCTTCCAAAGCTTGATCTCTTCGTGTATGAGATGAACAAGGTTGGTCTCCGAGCGCACTTGGTCATTGCGGTTGAACACCCGAGCGTTCCTCTGCTTCCATAAGTGCCACGCGGTCAAGATGACAAGCAAATCAAAACCTCTCTTGAGCTTTCCATGGAAGGACTTCCGCGCCTTGTCCCACCACACCATGAAAGTATCCTCGGAACTTGGAATTTGGATGTTGATTTGAAGCAACTGGAAGCAACCACTCCAAACTTGCCTCGTGTCGACGCATCTAGCGAGGATATGATCTGTTGTATCCTCCTCTTGGTAGCAAGTGTAGCATGCAGAAGTCGTATCTTGGAGACCATGCCTCGCACGTCGGTCAGAAGTCCATAACCGGTATTGAGAGGCAAGCCACGCAAAAATTTTGCACTTGAGAGGCGCCCAACTTCTCCATATGCATTGGGCGGCGGCAAACCGAGTAATGCCCTGGCATAGCATACTGTAGGTGGATTTAGCGCTATAAGAACCCGAGGCACTCCAGGGCCAGTAGAAAACATCATCGTCCGAAGCATTTCTTTGGATCGTCGCCAAGGCATGCTGCAAGTGTATGAGCTGCAGGTGAGCCGTGAAGGATAGCTCGCTCGTGATGTCATTAACCCAAGAGTCCTCGAAAAGCACATCCCGGACCGTTCTCTTTCTCTTCGTGAGCTTGTCCACCATGCCGGCGATCAAAGGGGCGATATCTTTCGCCGCAAACCCGTGAATCCATCTGTCCGTCCAGAAGAAGATCTTGCTGCCCTCTCCAACCTTGATGTGGACCAGACTGTCGAACACCGCCTTGGCCTCCTTGTCCACCATGAGATGTAACCCTTGCCAAGGCCTTGAGGGATCTGTCCTCCTGAGCCACTCCCAGCGAACGCGCATGGCCAAGCCTTGGGTCCTTAGATTCTTGACTCCCAGCCCACCGAACGACTTAGGCCTACAGATGGTCTGCCAAGCAACCAAGCACTGCCCGCCATTTACCTCATCTTTCCCAGCCCAGAAAAAAGCACGCATCCATTTGTCCACTTCTTCAAAAACCCATTGGGGCGTTTTCATGACTAGCAAATGGTGTATGAGGCGGGCCGCGATGACGCTGTTAACGAGCACAAGTCTCCCGGGTCTCTGAATCATGCCACGTTGCCAAGCTGGGAAGAAGTTCTTGACCTGATCAAGCATTGGCTGCCATTGCGCTTTGGAGAGCTTGTGGATGCTGAGTTGCATCCCTAAGTATTTGCAAGGGAACTTCCCAATTTGACAGTTGAACAGATGCTGCACTCTGTCCTGATCCCCTTGCTGTCCCCGGATCAAAGTTGCCGATATTTTATGATAGTTCACTCGAAGGCCAGAAGCTTTTCCAAAGAGATGTAAGACTTCTTTTATGCATGTGAGATCCGGATCCGTGGGGCGCACAAAAAGCGCGACGTCGTCGGCAAAAAGAGAGAGCCTCTGGCTTGCCATCACACCGTTGAAGGAGGACAAGACCCCCACTGCAGCAACCTTGCAAATTAGGGCCGAGAGGACGTCCATCGCCATGACAAAGAGAAGCGGGGAGCTGGGGTCTCCTTGGCGCAACCCGCTAGCGTGATCAAACCTCAAACCTTGATTCCCGTTGACAATGACTTTAGAAGACGCGGACTGAAGCAAGATCGCAACCCACTTTCTGAAGTTTTCACCAAACCCCTTAGCTCTCAGAACTTCAAACAAGAATGGCCAAGAAATGGTGTCGAATGCCCGTGATATGTCAAGCTTCAGAAAGACGGTTGATGTTTTGCGGGCATGCATCTTCCTTGCCATTTGCTTCACTAAGAGGAAATTATCGTGTAAGCTTCTCCCACGAATGAAAGCGGACTGGTTCGCGTTGACAAGTTCAGGTAGCCTTTTCCTCATTCTAATGGCCATCATTTTGGAGAAGAGCTTGCCAAAGCTATGGGGCAAGCTGATCGGGCGGTAATCTCCCACCTCCTCCGCGTCACTACTCTTTGGAATGAGTACCATCAGAGCTCTGTTTAATTTCACGGAGCCCCGACCGTCTCCCACATACAGCTTCAGGATGCCATCCATGATGTCACCCTTGATGGTGGGCCAGGCCTTTTGGTAGAAGGCACCGGTGAATCCATCCGGGCCAGGTGCCCGGTCCGGCGGTATCTCCTTAATCACCTTCCACACCTCATCTTCGGTGAAGATTTCCTCGAGCTCCTGAAGATCGGTAGTGTGCAAACCAAGGGCGTCCAAGTCAAGCGTGAATTCGCGCGCCTGATCCCTCCCCAAAAGCTCCACAAAGGAAGAAGTGAAAGCATCCGCTATACGGTCTTGATCAATGTGCACCTCGTCTCCAACCTTGATTCACGGAATGAAGTTTTTGGTTCTCCGACCGTTTGCAAAAGCTTGGAACAACTTCGTGTTGGCATCACCTTCCTTAACCCATCTCATTCTGGAGCGCTGTCGTTCAATGGTCCGCTCAAGGGAAGCCATGCCCAACAACGCCAGCTTGAGAGTACGATGCAGCCAGAGCTCCTGGTCGGTGAGAATGCAATCTTCCTGAACCCTGTCGAATCTGCAAATCACATAAGTTGCCACTGCCATGAGTAGCTTGATGTTCCCGGTCATTCTCTGTCCCCATGACTGTAAGGACTCTGCGCATTTCTAAAGAGCGTGTCGAGACGCTTGAAAGGATCCACAATCGAATCGCTACAGACCCATGCCTCTCTTATCGCATCCTCAAACCCTTCAAACTTAAGCCAGTAATTCTCAAAGCGAAATCTCTTTTTAGGACAGAAAAAAGCTCCCGTGTTCAGGTGAAGTGGAGCATGATCAGATATGCCCGAGGATAACGCTTGCAAGAGACAGTCCGGATACTCCAAGTCCCAATCCATAGAAACCAGCACCCTATCAATCTTGGTTAGGGTGGGGACATCTCTCTCGTTTGACCAAGTGAATCTCCTCCCATGCATGTAGACTTCTTTGAGCTCATTGTTGTCTATAAAACTGCGGAACTTGTTCATCATGCTCCTGTTCAGGTTCGAGTTATTCTTCTCAGAGGCACGCAGAATCATGTTAAAATTGCAAAGAATCATCCACGGTCCAGGCCTGAGCGCGCGCGCTGCATGGAGCTCCTCCAGAAACGCAGTTTTCCTAGTGTTTCCTTGCGGTCCATAGACCGCGGAGATCCACCAGGATGCTCCATGTCTCGTAAGAACACGCCCCGATATGAAATCAGTGTTCGCCTGGAACTGGTCGATGTCAATGCAAGTCGAATCCCATGCGATGAGAACTCCACCTCTCGTATCTACCGCGGGCAGGAAAGCGAAGCCGTCAAAGGACGGCCCGAGGCATTGCAACACGGTGTAACGGTCAATGGCTTCCATCTTAGTTTCTTGCAGACAAATTACATTCACTCTCACGGTGGCTATGAACGCCCTTACTGCATCTCTCTTCGCTGGGTTGTTTAACCCTCTCACGTTCCAACACAGGATCGATGGGCTAAAATCCATGGAAGAATTAACAACCTCTCGCTCTGGACATAGCACAATGCTAAGGCACTCCCAAGGCCATCGAGCTTGCCCCTCCAAGATCGCCACCAATTGGCATGGTCTTCCCAACTCGCCTGTTTTATGAACATCCAACTAACCAGCAATGGTCATAGCAGTAATATCTTGCTCAAGCTAGTAGTCGTATCTCTCAGGCCATCTTCACCCTTCGAGTTGTTTGTTGCACCCTCATCAGAACCTCCAGTCAGGGGTACTTATCACACCCCCTCCTCTACCACCTCCTCTACTATCATAATAAGATCGAGCAGAGGATTCTGCATATAGCCAGTCCCCGAACTCTAAATCATTCACGGTATGGACTCCAGAGCCACACTCCTTATACTCGTGGCCAATCCTTCCACAACCTTGCAAAATCGGACCAATTTCATATCTGATTGCATAGACGGATCTCTCATTATCTCTGATAATACCAACATGTTTCGTCAGAGGTTTACGGATGTCAATGGTGCACCTGAATCCGAATGTAATCACCATGCGAATGATCTGACAATCTCACTTCGAGAACCTTGCTCGCCTTCTCTTTATCGGCTTCTTGACAATGTCTTTGTAGCCATATGGGAGCTTGTGGATTTGCAACCAAATTGTCATATACATGAATTGTGCATCTTCTGCATGACTCAAACAATCGTATGGAAGGAGCAACATTTCCCAAAAAGCGAAAGCTCAATGGACCATGATGCATGATCCGTTCCCAGTCGCCCAAACAAGAAGCCCTCACCATGAAGAGGTTGGCGCCGACCAACCAGAATTGCACCTCCTATGCGGGGTTCCAGGTAGCCCTCATCTCACGAAAAAACACCCCCTGACTGACAGATTTCTCCGTGTGCACGCACGCTAGGGCAAGACAACAGACTCGCACGTTGATCTCCGGGTTCTCCTCATCGATCACCAGATCACATTCCTCTCTTCAGCAAGATCCCGCTTTACGAAAAAATCATCTATGTCATCCGGGCCGCAAGCCCCCGCACCACCACTTGTAGCCGACTGCGCATATGAGGGGGATGCCATAACGCTAGCAAGAGGATATCATCGTCGAGTTCCACATGAATCGTTTAAGGACTCGGCGGCGAGCGAGTTGCCGAGAGGACTTTCAAATCATAGCCGCCGCCTATTGGAGCCTCAATATGAGGCCTATAAAATTGGTAAACATTTACAGCCGGGGCGCCAGCCGAAACTTACGTCGGACGCCTGCGAACCGTGTGATTAGTTTTGAATCGTGCGCCTGGCAGCCCTCCGCGCTGGACACAGGGAGGCCCACGCGAATTGTTTTTTTCAATGCAACCTTATCTCTTCACCCTCCTCCATTCCTTCTTCCTCGAAGCACGTGAAGGTGAGCTCGCGCGTGGCCGCGGTGAGTGTCGTCGACGAAGCGACCACCGGTGACCTACAAGCGCTGTGAGACTACCACCGCCCGTTTTGCTGCAACCCCGACCATGTGAGATGCTCCCCCACGGACTGGCTGCAATGGCGCGAGGCGCACGCTGCAATGGCGATGGGCGGCGCTAGAGGCATTGCAAAACCGGCAGAACCCCTTGTGTCGCAACCATTAACAGAAAAGTTTCAAGCCCTAGATGGAAAGCTTCAACTGGAATAGAGAAAGCTGCAAGCTTTCGATGCCCTCGAGGAAAGCTACAACCGTTGACATAAAATGCTACCACCTTCGATGAAAAAAGCTTCAACTGAAACCATAGAGCAAGCTTCAACCAAGTGCTGCTAAGAAAGAAAATAGCTGCAACCGTTGATAGAAAAGCTACGTCTGTAGATGAAAAAGCTCCAACCATTGAGATAGAAAGCTACAACCAAACACCATGTAATTAGAAAAGTTGCAACCGTTGACAGAGAAAGCTTCAATGGTATGTCGAAAAGCTTCTACTGGCGACCGCGAGGGGGGAAAGCTATGTCCGGTGACCGGGGCTGGGCGCGACGAAGATGCTACATTTGGGTTTTGCTGGAACCGGCACTTTCTTTTGCTATGACCGGTGGATAATTTTGGTTCCACCGACAATCGGAGGAGAGATGCATATTTTCATGAGCTCGCCATCGGGGGATGTCTCCGGCGAACCGTCGCCACCGGAGCGTGGTCGTCATGCACTGGAGTTGCAAGCGTTTTGCATCGGAGCTGCAAGCCTTCAACCACGGGCACATGCTGCTGCATCCACGGGAGGCGAGAAACACATTTGCGGTGACACAGGTGAGTGCGGCGAGGGGTGACTGTCGGTGTCAAAACCGGCGGATCTCGGGTAGGGGGTCCCGAACTGTGCGTCTAGGCCAGATGGTAACAGGAGGCAAGGGACACGAAGTTTTACCCAGGTTCGGGCCCTCTCGATGGAGGTAAAACCCTAAGTCCTGCTTGATTAATATTGATGATATAGGTACTACAAGAGTAGATCTACCACGAGATCGGAGAGGCTAAAACCCTAGAAGCTAGCCTATGGTATGATTGTTGTTGTCTATGTTGTCCTACGGACTAAAACCCTCCGGTTTATATAGACATCGGAGAGGGTTAGGGTTACACAAAGTCGGTTACAATGGTAGGAGATCTGAATATCCGTATCACCAAGCTTGCCTTCCATGCCAAGGAAAGTCCCTTTCGGACACGGGACGAAGTCTTCAATCTTGTATCTTCATAGTCCAGGAGTCCGGCTGAAGGTATAGTCCGGCTATCCGAACACCCCCTAATCCAGGACTCCCTCAGTAGCCCCTGAACCAGGCTTCAACGACGACGAGTCCGGTGCGCAGATTGTCTTCGGCATTGCAAGGTGGGTTCCTCCTCCAATAGAAGATTTTGAACAAAGATAGTGTCCGGCTCTGCAAAATAAGTTTCCACATATTGCCATAGAAAGAATAATATTTACACAAATCTAATCTGCTGACGTATTCCGTAGTGCGACACACTACGGCCAAGCCTTTATCCGAGTCGTCTCATTATCCCACCTCAACGCGTCATGCGAGGCGGTTTCCTTGGCACGTCTTGTTAAAGCAGAGATCGTGTCCCCCTTATTCCGGGATTCTCATCAAAACAGGCATGGGTAACCCAACCGCGCCATTGATTGCGGCGCTTGGAGATAAGCGAGTTTTACCAGGCTGGTGGGGACACGTAGTTGCGTCCACCCATATAAGGGGATAAGGATCCACTTTTTCACCTACGCCTTCTTCCTCCTTTGCCTATCCATTCTCGCACACTCGAGCTCCAGCGCCCAAGTCCGCACTCCCACCTCAACCTTCTCCAGCCATGTCCGGAGCGGGAGGCAAGTGGATGGTCTCCTCCGTCACGGAGAAACACATCAAAAAGCTGAGGAAGGCCGGATACCTGTCTAACGACATCGTGTACCGGCTTCCCGAAAAGGGGTAGCTCATCCCCACCCCTAGGCCCCATGAGAGGGTGGTATTCCTCCCCCATTTCCTCCGCGGGCTGGGCTTCCCTCTCCACCCATTTGTCCGGGGGCTCATGTTCTACTATGGCCTGGATTTCCACAATCTGTCCCCAAACTTCGTCCTCAACATCTCGGCGTTTACGTCGTGTGCGAGGCTTTCCTCCGCATCCGCCCCCATTTCGGCCTATGGCTCAAGACTTTCAACATCAAGCCGAAGGTGGTGCGCGACAACCAGGCGGAGTGCGGAGGCGCTATGGTTGGCAAGATGGCCAACGTCTTATGGCTCGAGGGCTCCTTTGTGGAGACCCTGAAGGGGTGGCAAGCAGGGTGGTTTTACATCACCGAGCCACGCGACCCTGAATGGATCGCACCCCCCGAGTTTCGATCCAGACCCCCTACGCGGCTCACCTCCTAGAAGGAGACGTGCCTGTCGTGAGGTAAGAAAGGAGAGCTGACCGGACTCCAAACATGCATCCAAACCCTGGTGGACAAGAAGCTCAAACTTGTCAACGTAGTCCAGGTTATGCTCATCCGCCTGATCCTCCCGTGTCAACGACGGGCTTTCAACCTGTGGGAGTTCGATCCGGCGTGGCACCAAACTCTAAGCAGGCTCTTCGACACGACATACGAAGATGCCTGGAGGGTGCTTTTCAAGGGCGCCGAGGCCCCCACATTCGCTACCGAGGATCGCAGATTCAGTACACAGCATCACGCTCATGCGGTAGGCTGTTTATTTCCTTTTACATGGTATTAGTTTTTCATAGTTTGACTCCATGCGGGATCTAAGCTCCCTTACCTTTGACAGGATTGGCAGGTGACATCCGGACAGATCAACTGTCCGGCTCCCTTGCCCGAAGGCCCAGCGGACGCTCGCTTGGCGAAGCTGCTGGTTCCGGCACCCTATGTGGTGCCGGAGAAGAGGGCCGTGAAAAGGGCCACGGGGACTCAAAAGAGTGCCCGGCGCCAGGAGGTGTCGGATTCATCATCCGGCGGTTCTGAGGCGCATTCCTCCCGTGAAGACAAGGAGGAAGAAGAAGAAACCTCTCCCCCTCCAGCGGGAGGAGAGAAGAAAAGGAAGGCCGCCCTCTCTGGGGAGGCCGGAGGGTCCAAGAAGGGGAAAACCCTTCCTCCGGACTACTCTACCGACGTCGATGACGGCAAAGAGGAGTGGCAACCCAGGGCCAAGCCCCTGGCGAAATTGTAAGTATCCGGATACCGGAGTAACTCATAGTATTCGTTTATTGCACAGCTTTCCCTTATGTCGAATATGTTTATGCAGCCCACCCAAAGACCGGCTCGACGCGTCGTCGAGCGGCTCACTGGACTCGTCGGATGTGAACTTACTTCCGACGGCTTCCTCCCCCCGCCCTACGGACGACACCGAAGTGTTGTCCCAACAGGTTCCAGGCAGGGAGGAGGTGGTCCTGGAGGCGCCACAAGGCGACCTCCCGGACTCCAGGAGTAAAGGGGAGGAAACCCCCCAGGGCTCCAAGTCCGGCTCAAGGCCGGACACTGCTCCGGAACCTTCAAAGGTTCCAGAGTCCGACGGGCGACCTCCTTCCAAGAGGAGCAAGCCTACTGTGCCGGTGACCCCCGTCCAACCGGGGGCGCCGGACAATCTGTTGGAGGTGCTCGAAGGCGCCTCCATCGATGAGGAGCACCACACTATTATGAGTGCGGTGGTCCAGAAGGTTCAGTCCGCCAAGAGCGGAGTGACTGAAGCTTGTACTAGCCTTTTGACAGGCTTTGAGGTAAGTAAATAATGTGTAAATAATATTACCACATAGACAGTAGCCCTTGATGCTCTGTTGGGCGTTCGCGAAGAAAAGCCGAATAGAGGATCAAAAATTCGCAGGAGTCTAACAAAGGAGTCAATATGCGTATGCAGCCTTCTCTGCTAGCGTCCGTTGCACTGACTGCGGAAGTGGACACGCTGAAGCAGAGCCTCGAGAAGTCCGAGCAAGAGCTCGGGCGTGCCAAGAAGCAGCTTGAGGAGAAGGAAGGTAAGAAATACCTTGTTTGAATATATATATAAAAAAGGTGCAATTGCAAAAAATGACAGGACTAACATGGCTATTGTAGGGGCCACGTCTGAGGTGGCGACCCTTAAGCAAGCACTGCTCGAGGCCGAGAAGAGTGCGGCCGCGGAGCGCACCGAGCGGGAGAAGTATGAGGCCGAGATTGGCAAGGTGCGACAAGAGCTCCGGGTTCTCATGAAAAAACATGAGAGTTTGGAGCTTGACTCAAAGACGCGAACGTCCAAGCTCGCGGCGGCTATTGAAAATGCCAAGTCTGCCAAGACCGAATCCCAGAAGACCCTCCAAGAGTTGGATGAGGTGAAGAAGATAGCTGCGGGTAAGGCATTCTTTATGCAAAGCAAACATATAAACGTGAGTTACTTGTTACTTACCCGAATCCGGAGCTCTCCAGGAGTGTTCGCAGATCTTCCCCGGAGCGTGTCCGATGCCGCCGCATTCTATCGAGCCGAGGAGGGCAGCTCGACAGAGAAGGTGTTCTGGTCTCAGTATGCTGAGGCCGGACACCCAGTGCCCCTGAGCGACCAGTTGAAGCAACTGGTCGAGATCCACAAGGCGGCCGAACAGGCCATGAAGGGCCTCCTAGTTCGGCTGTGGCCTGGAGAGGCTCTGCCTGGGAGCTATTTCGGGCTGGTGCGGCGGCTGGTGGAGGCCTGTCCAAGGCTCGAAGTCATCAAGCGCTCCGTCTGCATTGAAGCTGCCCGTAGGGCCCTTGCTCGTGCTAAGGTGCACTGGGGCAAGCTGTATGTTGAGAAGCTTGTGAAGGACGGGCCACCGCCGGGGAAAGAGCATCGCAAGCCCGAAAATTACTATAAGGATGTTCTGAAGGGTGCCTGCCTTGTGGCGGATGAATGTTCTAGGGATATAATTTTTGAGTAAAACTCGTTCGTTTTTGTCATGTGCACTGAAAACTTGTTCATATGCGCTGAGCAATGCTGTTTGAATTTAAAATATTACCTTCTGTGCAGCTGTTTATCAATTCTGAGAGATGGCGAGTCGTCGGCTTCTGCCCCCGTGCCGCTAGTGCTGGGGTGTTCGGAGATAAACCTGAGCGCTCTTTTTCCCATGTTTGGGTCCTTCGAGGGAGGCACTCAGCCCAACGAACAAGGCAATCGGACTATAACGCGTGAACACTCTCACTTAGCCATAGAATTCTATAATTTTAAATTTCGGCGAAGCCCCTAGTATTCGGAAGACCGAGTTCGAGGCTCTATCCACGCCTTGGCCGGACAGAGCCGACTCCTCGCCCTAAGCGGCATAAGTCTTTAGGGACTCGAAAAAACCTCTCGAACAGCGACCAGCTCTCGCTTCATCATGACAGTCAGTTTTAGCTTTCTCCACTGAGGTGCTCGGCCCAGCTCAACTGGGGCACAATCGCAGTGGTTCTCCTAGTGCTACCTTAGCCGATATAGCGGAACGTAAGGCACCAAAACATAGGAGCCGGGCAAACCCAACTATTGACCCAAGACATGATTCGGAGCCGATGCATATAATGCTATAAGTTCGGGGTGCCGCACTTGTGAAAGTGTTCGGACTTCTCACACCATATTGAGGGGTACTAAAGCCCCTGGCATATTTTGGCCGTACCGAATTGTACGGGTGCAACATGTCGTTAAGGAACATATATTTATAAAAAGGTAATGCAAAAATAGACAAAAGCTATGCATTGTTTATTAAAAATAGCTGCGATCAAAGCAGAACGATACAAATAATGCGATAGACAAAAAGTTGGACTATTTAACATGTCTGCTCCAGGGGCATGCTGCGGAATATTATGCGAAACATGTATACTGCTCGTGATAGAGACCACCTGTGAGTTCCGTAATGCGGCGTGGCTTGTCTGCCTCCCTGGTTCTTGCATCGTTTGTGCGGCAATTGAACTGCCGAACATGCCTTCTGAAGAATGGAGTCCTGAAAGTAAGAGAAAATTAAAAAGTCGGCAACCCCTGGTGCGGTTTAAGCCGTGTTTCGGGCGTGCCGTGATGGTGCCCCTCCCCCTGTACCCATGGTATTTTTAGAGAGTAGTTATGTACGCGAAGCACTGATGTCGCCTTTTTGCGAGGGTTGGGGTTGGGGCCGCATTGCTATGCCTGCTCGGAACGTGCCAGGCGGTCTTATTGTGGGTTACTCCGGGCGCGCTTAACGGTGTCCGGACGCTTAATGGCCGGACTGGAGAACTTCCTGGAGAGGCTGCTTTGTGCTTCCACTGCAAGGGTCGCCGTGTGCTCCTCCGTTCGGAGAGAGCGTTCGGTGTTTCCATTGACCGTAATTACTCCTTGAGGGCCTGGCATCTTGAGCTTAAGGTATGCATAGTGCGGTACCGCATTGAACTTGGCGAATGCGGTTCGTCCGAGCAGTGCATGATAGCCACTGCAGAATGGGACTATGTCGAAGATCAACTCCTCGTTTCAAAAATTATCCGGAGATCCGAAGACCACTTCAAGTGTGACTGAGCCCGTACAGTTGGCCTCTACACCTGGTATTACGCCTTTAAAGGTCGTTTTGGTGGGCTTAATCCTCGAGGGATCTATGCCCATTTTCCATACTGTATCCTGGTAAAGCAGGTTCAGACTGTTGCCGTCGTCCATAAGAACTCTAGTGAGATGAAATCCGTCAATAATTGGGTCTAGAACCAATGCGGCAAATCCGCCATGACGGATGCTAGTGGGATGGTCCCTTCGATCAAAAGTGATCGGGCAGGAGGACCATGGGTTGAACTTTGGGGCGACTGGCTCTACCGCGTATACGTCCCTTAACGCGCGCTTCCGCTCCCTTTTGGGGACGTGGGTTGCGTATATCATGTTCACCGTCCGCACTTGTGGGGGGAAACCCTTCTGTCCACTTTTGTTCGGCGGCTGGGGCTCCTCATCGTCGTCGCTATGCAGCCCCTTGTGTTCATTTTTGGCGTTTAACTTGCCTGCCTGCTTGAATACCCAACAATCCCTGTTGGTGTGCTTGGCCGGCTTTTCGGGGGTGCCATGTATTTGGCACAAGCGGTCGAGTATTCGGTCCAAACTGGACGGGCCCCTAGGATTCCTTTTGAATGGCTTTTTCCGCTGACCGGATTTAGAGCCTCTGAATCCAGCATTAAATGATGTATCCTCAGTATTGTCGCCGTTAATGCGGTGCTTCTACTTGTTGCGACGCGACCTGCCACTACTGTCCCTGGTATCCGAATTACCAGGGTTCTTGGTCATATTGTTGCTACGAGCAAGCCAGCTGTCTTCTCCCGTGCAAAAGCGGGTCATGAGTGTCGTGAGTGTTGCCATAGATTTTGGCTTTTCCTGTCCTAGGTGCTGGGCAAGCCACTCGTCACGGATATTGTGCTTGAAGGCTGCTAGGGCCTCTGCGTCCGGACATTCGACTATTTGATTTTTCTTTGTTAGGAACCATGTCCAGAATTGCCTGGCCGATTCATCTGGCTGCTGAATTACGTGGCTTAGGTCATCGGTGTCTGGGGGTCGCACATAAGTGCCCTGGAAATTATCGAGGAATGCGGCTTCCAGGTCCTCCCAACAACTGATTGATCTTGTTGGCAAGCTGTTAAGCCAATGCCGAGCTGGTCCTTTAAGCTTGAGGGGGAGGTATTTGATGGCGTGGAAATCGTCGCCGCGGGCCATATGGATATGAAGGAGATAATCCTTGATCCATACCGCAGGATCTGTTGTGCCATCATATGATTCAATGTTTACGGGTTTGAAACCCTCGGGGATTTGATGATCCATCATTTCGTCTGTGAAGCATAGTGGATGTGCGGCGCCTCTGTACTGGGCTATATCATGACGTAGCTCCAATGAGCTTTGTCTACTGTGTTCGGCCCTACCGAATTTCTGGCCGGCGTGACGGTTACCGTCTCGAGCCGTGGGGCGCCCATGCAATCCGTAGATCGATCTTGTTTGCCTTGCCTTGTCCTCCAACATATCTCGTAAGTCCGGCGCGTATTCCCGTGCCTTAGTACGGGGTGCGGCTTGAGTGGAGGGCCGAGAGGCCTCTCTGTCGCAGCCATGAGGTGGCCGGTCGGCCGCATCAAGTGCTTCCTCCTCTAATCAGGGTAGCAACCTGCGCTTTGGGTAGCTCTTGGAGGGGCATCGAGTTTATGCTCTTCGGCCACAAGGACTTCAGTCCATCTGTCGACTAGCAAATTTTGATCAGCTTTAAGCTGCTGCTGTTTTTTCTTAAGGCTTCATGCCATGGCCATAAGCCTGCGTTGAAAACGCTCTTGCTCGATGGGATCCTCTGGCACGACGAATTCGTCGTCGTCGAGGCTTGCCTCATCTTCGGAGGGAGGCATATAATTATCGTCCTCGACCTCTCTGTCAGCTGCTCTCTCATGGGGGCTGGTTTCTTCATCCTCCTGCGCTAAATCTTGCTGGAGGGGATTTTCTTCGACACTTTCTGGAGTATCATTATCTCCTGTGCTGGAATCGCCGTGTTTGTTTTGGCAGGATTTTGAGCGGCGCCGCTGACGCCGGCGCTTAGGCTATTTCTTGGAGGGGTCATCCTCCGCTGTTCCATCGCCATCTCCTTATTTTAGGGTGTCCACCATGTATATGTCATATGACGAGGTGGCTTTCCAGGGCCTAGTAGGCGCTGGTTCTTCATCATCTCCTTCATCGGCGTCCATACCGGCGATGTCTTCGGAGTCAAAGTCGAGCATGTCGGTTAAATCATTGACAGTGTCTACAAAGTGGGTGCTGGGTGGGCTTTGAATTTCTTCATCGTCTGAATCCCAACCTTGCTGACCGTAGTCCGGCCAGGACTCTCCTGATAAAGAGAGAGACTTCAGTGTCTTCAGAATATCGCCGAAAGGCGAGTGCTGAAAGATGTCCGCGGCCGTAAACTCCATGATCAGCGCCCAATCGGATTCGATCGGCAGGGGCGCGAAGGGTTCGGAGTCCGGAGAGGAGTCCGGCTCCTTGGAGTCACGAATCTCGCGGAGTATGGGGCTGGTGTTCGGCTCAATCGCCGTTGGGATCGCAGCCCTCGAGGTGGCGTCCAACCGCCCATCCTCGATCAGCGCAGTTGGCTCCGACTTAAGGGTCGAAGCTGATGCGGGTGCGGCCTCCAGGGCACTGTTCGGCGGCAGAGGTAGATCATGCTCGTCGGGATAGTGCGGCGCGCTCGGCAGTGGCTCGAATCCGTCGAAGATCAAGTCCCCGCGGATGTTAGTCGTGTAGTTTAAACTTCCAAATCTGACCTGACGGCCAGGGGTATAGCTTTCAATCTGCTCCAGATGGCCAAGTGAATTGGCCCGCAGTGCGAAGCCGCCGAAGACGAAGATCTGTCCGGGGAGGAAGGTCTCACCCTGGACTGCATCGCCATTGATGATCGTAGGAGCCATCTGTTGGGTTACGTAGTAATTTCAAAAAATTTCGTACGCACACGCAAGATCATGGTGATGCATAGCAACGAGAGGGGAGAGTGTGATCTACGTACCCTTGTAGATCGACAACGGAAGCGTTTAGCACAACGTGGTTGATGTAGTCGTACGTCTTCACGGCCCGACCGATCAAGCACCGAAACTACGGCACCTCCGAGTTCTAGCACATGTTCAGCTCGATGACGATCCCCGGACTCCGATCCAGCAAAGTGCCGGGGAAGAGTTCCGTCAGCACGACGGCATGGTGACGATCTTGATGTACTACCGTCGTTGGGCTTCGCCTAAGCACCGCTACAATATTATCGAGGACTATGGTGGAAGGGGCACCGCACACGGCTAAGAATATGATCACGTGGATCAACTTGTGTCTCTAGGGGTGCCCCCTGCCTCCGTATACAAAGGATCAAAAGGGGGGGTGCGGCCGGCCAGGAGAGGGCACGCCAGGAGGAGTCCTACTCCCTCCGGGAGTAGGATTCCCCCCCCCCCTTTCCTAGTTGGAATAGGATTCGGGAGGGGGGAAAGAGGAGAGAGATAAGGAAGGGGGGCGCCGCCCCCCTCTCCTTGTCCTATTCGGACTAGGGGGGAGGGGCGCGTGGCCCAGCCCTGGCCACCTCTCCTCTCTTCCACTAAGGCCCATATACCTCCCGAGGGGTTCCGGTAACCTCCCGGTACTCCGGTAAAATCCCGATTTCACCCGGAACACTTCCGATATCCAAATATAGGCTTCCAATATATCAATCTTTATGTCTCGACCATTTTGAGACTCCTCGTCATGTCCCCGATCCCATCCGGGACTCCGAACTCCTTCGGTACATCAAAACTCATAAACTCATAATATAACTGTCATCGAAACCTTAAGCGTGCGGACCCTACGGGTTCGAGAACAATGTAGACATGACCGAGACACGTCTCCGGTCAATAACCAATAGCGGAACCTGGATGCTCATATTGGCTCCTACATATTCTACGAAGATCTTTATTGGTCAGACCGCATAACAACATACGTTGTTCCCTTTGTCATCGGTATGTTACTTGCCTGAGATTCGATCGTCGATATCTTAATACGTAGTTCAATCTCGTTACCGGCAAGTCTCTTTACTCGTTCCGAAATACATCATCTCACAACTAACTCATTAGTTGCAATGCTTGCAAGGCTTATGTGATGTGTATTACCGAGAGGGCCCAGAGATACCTCTCCGACAATCGGAGTGACAAATCCTAATCTCGAAATACGCCAACCCAACATGTACCTTTGGAGACACCTGTAGAGCTCCTTTATAATCACCCAGTTACGTTGTGACGTTTGGTAGCACACAAAGTGTTCCTCCGGCAAACGGGAGTTGCATAATCTCATAGTCATAGGAACATGTATAAGTCATTAAGAAAGCAATAGCAACATACTAAACGATCGGGTGCTAAGCTAATGGAATGGGTCATGTCAATCACATCATTCTCCTAATGATGTGATCCCGTTAATCAAATAACAACTCTTTTGTTTATGGTTAGGAAACATAACCATCTTCGATTAACGAGCTAGTCAAGTAGAGGCATACTAGTGACACTCTGTTTGTCTATGTATTCACACATGCATTATGTTTCCGGTTAATACAATTCTAGCATGAATAATAAACATTTATCATGATATAAGGAAATAAATAATAACTTTATTATTGCCTCTAGGGCATATTTCCTTCAGTCTCCCACTTGCACTAGAGTCAATAATCTAGTTCACATCGCCATGTGATTCAACACTAAGAGTTCACATCACCATGTGATTAACACCCATAGTTCACATCGTCATGTGACTTATACCCAAAGGGTCTACTAGAGTCAATAATCTAGTTCACATCATTTATGTGATTAACACCCAAAGAGTACTAAGGTGTGATCATGTTTTGCTTGTGAGATAATTTTAGTCAACGGGTCTGTCACATACAGATCCGTAAGTATTTTGCGAATTCTATGTCTACAATGCTCTGCACGGAGCTACTCTAGCTAATTGCTCCCACTTACAATATGTATCTAGATCGAGACTTAGAGTCATCCAGATCTGTGTCAAAACTTGCATCGACGTAACTTTTTACGACGAACCTTTTGTCACCTCCATAATCGAGAAATATTTCCTTATTCCACTAAGGATAATTTTGACCAATGTCCAGTGATCTACTCTTAGATCACTATTGTACTCCCTTGCTTAACATAGTGTAGGGTATACAATAGATCTGGTACACATCATGGCATACTTTATAGAACCTATGGCTGAGGCATAGGGAATGACTTTCATTCTCTTTCTATCTTCTGTCGTGGTCGGGCTTTGAGTCTTACTCAATTTCATACCTTGTAACACAACCAAGAACTCTTTCTTTGACTGTTCCATTTTTGAACTACTTCAAAATATTGTCAAGGTATGTACTCATTGAAAAAACTTATCAAGCATCTTGATCTATCTCTATAGATTTTTATGCTTAATATGTAAGCAGCTTCACCGAGGTCTTTCTTTGAAAAACTTCTTTAAAAACACTCCTTTATGCTTTGCAGAATAATTCTACATTATTTCCGATCAACAATATGTCATTCACATATACTTATCAGAAATGTTGTAGTGCTCCCACTCACTTTCTTGTAAATACAGGCTTCACCGCAAGTCTGTATAAAACTATATGCTTTGATCAACTTATCAAAGCGTATATTCCAACTCCGAGATGCTTGCACCGGTCTATAAATGGATCGCTGGAGCTTGCATATTTTGTTTAGCACCTTTAGGATTGACAAAACCTTCTGGTTGCATCATATACAACTCTTCTTTAAATCCATTAAGGAATGTAGTTTTGTTTATCCATTTGCCAGATTTCATAAAAATGCGGCAAATGCTAACATGATTTGGACAGACTTAAGCATCGCTACGAGTGAGAAAATTTCATCGTAGTCAACACCTTGAACTTTGTCAAAAACCTTTTTCGACAAGTCTAGCTTTGTAGATAGTAACACTACTATCAGCGTCCGTCTTCCTCTTGAAGATCCATTTATTTTCTATGGCTTGCCGATCATCAGGCAAATCCATCAAAGTCCATACTTTGTTCTCATACATGGATCATATCTCAGATTTCATGGCCTCAAACCATTTCGCGGAATCTGGGCTCGTCATCGCTTCCTTATAGTTCGCAAGTTCGTCATGGTCTAGTAACATGACTTCTAGAATAGGATTACCATACCACTCTGGTGCGGATCTCACTCTGGTTTACCTACGAGATTTGGTAGTGACTTGATCTGAAGTTACATGATCATCATCATTAGCTTCCTTACTAATTGGTGTAGTAGTCACAAGAACAGATTTCTGTGATGAACTACTTTCCAATAAGGGAGCAGGTACAGTTACCTCATCAAGTTCTACTTTCCTCCCACTCACTTCTTTTGAGAGAAATTCCTTCTCTAGAAAGGATCCATTCAAAGCAATGAATATCTTGCCTTCGGATCTGTGATAGAAGGTGTACCCAACATTTTCTTTTTGGGTATCCTATGAAGACGCACTTCTCCGATTTGGGTTTGAGCTTATCAGGTTGAAACTTTTTCACATAAGCATTGCAACCTCAAACTTTAAGAAACGACGGCTTAGGTTTCTTGCCAAACCATAGTTCATACGGTGTCGTTTCAACGGATTTAGATGGTGCCCTATTTAACGTGAATGCAGCTGTCTCTAATGCATAATCCCAAGACGATAGTGGTAGATTGGTAAGAGACATCATAGTTCGCACCATATATAATAAAGTACGGTTATGACGTTTGGACACACCATTATGCTGTGGTGTTCCAGGTGGCGTGAGTAGTGAAACTATTTCACATTGTTTTTAACTGAAGGCCAAACTCGTAACTCAAATATTTTACTTCTGCGATCATATCGTAGAAACTTTTTATTTTTGTTACGATGATTCTCCACTTCACTCTGAAATTCTTTGAACTTTTCAAATGTTTCAGACTTGTGTTTCATCAAGTAGATATACCCATATCTGCTCAAATCATCTGTGAAGGTCAAAAAATAACGATACCCGCCGTGAGCCTCAACACTCATCGGATCACATACATCAGTATGTATTATTTCCAATAAGTCAGTTGCTCGCTCCATTGTTCCGGAGAATGGAGTCTTAGTCATCTTGCCCATAAGGCATAGTTCGCAAGCATCAAGTGATTCATAATCACCCAGTTACGTTGTGACGTTTGGTAGCACACAAAGTGTTCCTCCGGCAAACGTGAGTTGCATAATCTCATAGTCATAGGAACATGTATAAGTCATGAAGAAAGCAATAGCAACATACTAAACGATCGGGTGCTAAGCTAATGGAATGGGTCATGT
Organism: Triticum dicoccoides; assembly: GCF_002162155.2. Taxonomy (NCBI): domain Eukaryota; kingdom Viridiplantae; phylum Streptophyta; class Magnoliopsida; order Poales; family Poaceae; genus Triticum; species Triticum dicoccoides. The sequence continues at coordinate 467,063,247 of NC_041384.1, forward strand.
CAATCACATCATTCTCCTAATGATGTGATCCCGTTAATCAAATAACAACTCTTTTGTTTATGGTTAGGAAACATAACCATCTTCGATTAACGAGCTAGTCAAGTAGAGGCATACTAGTGACACTCTGTTTGTCTATGTATTCACACATGTATTATGTTTCCGATTAATACAATTCTAGCATGAATAATAAATATTTATCATGATATAAGGAAATAAATAATAACTTTATTATTGCCTCTAGGGCATATTTCCTTCACCATCAAGCCTGACGGTGACGACATAGAGGAACTCTCAATGAAAGCACCAATGTCGGTGTCAAAACCGGTGGATCTCGGGTAGGGGGTCCCGAACTGTGCGTCTAGGTCGGATGGTAACAGGAGGCAAGGGACACGAAGTTTTACCCAGGTTCAGGCCCTCTCGATGGAGGTAAAACCCTATGTCCTGCTTGATTAATATTGATGATATAGGTAGTACAAGAGTAGATCTACCACGAGATCGGAGAGGCTAAAACCCTAGAAGCTAGCCTATGGTATGATTGTTGTTGTCTATGTTGTCCTACGGACTAAAACCCTTCGGTTTATATAGACACCGGAGAAGGTTAGGGTTACACAAAGTCGGTTACAATGGTAGGAGATCTGAATATCCGTATCACCAAGCTTGCCTTCCACGCCAAGGAAAGTCCCTTCCGGACACGGGACAAAGTCTTCAATCTTGTATCTTCATAATCCAGGAGTCCGACTGAAGGTATAGTCCGGCTATACGAACACCCCCTAATCGAGGACTCCCTCAGTGACCAACATCGACGGGGAACTGAGCTGCAAGCGCGAGACAATAGTGGAGCTGCGATCATCAACGGCGAGGGGGGGGGGAGGGGCTGCAATCCGATGGCGCGGGAGTTGCAACTGTTTTTGCGTCCATGGCGGTGTCCTGTGAAACCGTTATTTCCTTTTGGATTGGATGTGATTTTTGTTGAGAAAAAAATATTCAGAGGCCTGATCTGACGGTGAGCAGTAACGCAATCTGACGCCCCAGATGCGACCGGCGGAACCATTTGCGCCGGTCCGCCCACGCCTAGTGCTGCCCAGAAAAAATTAGGGTGGATATTGAGTTAGAATTTTTTTTTGAATAGTTTGGACTGAGTTAGAGTTGAGAAAAAAATATATTCAGAGGCCTGATCTGACGGTGAGCAGTAACACAATCTGACGCCCCAGATGCGACCGGCGGAACCATTTGCGCCGGTCCGCCGGCGCCTAGTGCTGCCCAGAAAAAATTAGGGTGGATATTGAGTTAGAAAATCTTTTTTCTGAATAGTTTGGACTGAGTACCCAAGCCTCTATTCCAGGCAAAGGTTTTTGCCTCATCCACTTGGATGAAAGTGACCCATGGTGAATTTTGGGCTTGACACATGGTATTATTTTGGTAAATGGCTGTGTACAAACGCTTTGTGGATTCAGTGTTTAGTTTCAAATTTTTTGAACTCGTGTGCTGAATTCTTGGGTGCGGTTGGGTACGGTTAGCGATTTGCCGCTCTATGGTGAAAAACGGTGCCGCTTCCATCACCTGATCTGGAGGGTTCTTGCGTTTTTTGATCGGTGCCGCTTTCATGTTTCGATCTAGAGTCTGCTTTTTGTTTCTGGTTTGCGCCGCTGTCTTCGTTTGATCTCGAAACCTCGCCACATACCATCATCGCTTACATCTTGGGGGTTATAAATAGACCGTCCTTCTTCTCATATCATTGTGCTAGGTTTTTTTGGGTTAGCGTCGTGGATTTGTCACGGCAGATGTCCTAGTGTGAGGACTTAGTCGCGAGGCCAACACATCTATGTGGTAGCTTGAGAGGGGTAGAGCGGGATGAGAGACGTGATGTTTTACCCAGGTTCGGCCCCTCACGGTGGAGTTAAAAGCCTACATCCTGCTTCATTGATATTCATGATGATGACCACGGTTACAAGTGTGCTCTATCTCGAGAGCTATTGTCTAAACCTAACTTGTCCAACTTGTGGAACTTATGAATCTTGTCCCCTTTTGGGGAGCCCTGCCCCTCCTTATATATGTTGAAGGGGCGGGTTACATGTGGAGTCCTATTAGGATTAGGACTAGTCTATCTTAATACAAACCGGATACAAGTCCGGGTCTTGACTCCTTGTAAGGAAAATATTCCTCACACCTTTTCTCTTAAACCGGCCCACCATTAGCATAAACAGGCCTTCTAGGCCTTGGGCCTTGTCATCCGTCTGTCCTGCCTGCCGGGTTACCAGTGAGTCATAATGTTCAGGCGGGTTGCTTATAAACCGCCAAGTTAGGGCGGGTCGCTAGTGAATCGCCAAGTCTCAGCCGGGTCTCAAGTAAACCGCCAAGTCCGGCCGGGTTATACTTCTGGCCGGTTTACGCTGCGGGGTATATCCCCGATATTAGCCCCTAGTTTAGCTTGGATTTATCCATGGTAAAATGATCCTGTAAACAAACACAAGAACAACTTTGACAAGTTGTACTCCAGGTTAAAAATTCTTGTAAACCGGCACCTGATCATCCTTAAATCCTTATTATTTCCTCCTTATAGAAAATCCGAGTCAATAGACCAGCTTCATAATCAATTTGCTTGCAGAAGATATTTTGTAAATAAAGAATCCATTCGAATCGGCCTTCAATGCTCTGATTTGACAAAAATATTGGTCTTCAAATATTCAACTGATATTCAGCCGGCTTGAAGATGTAGAACTTGCCGGTGATTACCACCATTGTTGGGTTATAAAAACTGATAATTTCGGGTCATGATTGTTGCCAACGCCGGTTCATGATTGTTGCCAACGCCGGTTCATGATTATTGATGACGCCGGGTTGCAGCCACAGGGTCATAATGATTGGTGACGCCGGGTCAATCCGGTTTGCTCAAACAAAGAATTTGAAAATATTTCTTCAATAATAATATAATACCTGTAGCCCCCAAGTCTTGAGTAGAACAAAATGATGGCTTAAGACTTGCTTCAATATAAATACTGCCAATTTTGAAGAAATCCATGTTGTTCATCCCAGTCACTAGTAAAAACTGAATACTCCATATTATGTAGCCCCCAAGTACCGGGTTGTCATGCTTGCAACAACCTGGGACTTGTAATTGCTTATAAAAACTTCAATTAGTGTATCCCCCTAGGGCCGGGTCATTATGCAATAATGAGCAGGGACTTTCTAAATATAATCATGTAGACTTGAGAAGTAATGTGTAGCCCCAAGGGCCGGCTTAGTAAGATAATACTGAACCGGGACTTGATATATACTTCAATGAAAATAACATCTTATAATGTAGCTTCCATCGTAGGGCTTGAACCCACGTCCACAAGGTTAAGAGCTTTGTGCTTTACCAACTAAGCAATGAATCCTTCAATATTATGGACGAAAACTTATGTACCTTGAATTGTTGACATGAGCAATTGGTAGCCCCCAAGGGCCGGCTTATTATAATATGATGAGTCGGGTCTTCAATAAGACTAGTAAAAATGACTTTGCATTAGCCCCCAAGTGTCATGGTGCATACTTGCAGCGGCATGAGACTTGCATGTAATCTCAATTTGAATAATGTAGCCCCAAGTGCCGGGTCATAAGCCTGCAGCGACTCGGGACTATTCCTTCCATTGTAGAATAAACCATATCCATTGATAAAATAATAGCCATTGCGCCAAAGCGACTTTGAATACCTCATCTGTTGATAACCATAATAAAAAATCCAGCCATGTTGGCTATTTAAAGATTTGAATAACATACTCAGTGATTTATAAGCACATGATTCCAATGGCGCAATCCAAATATATATACTGGCGACTTATAGTCCAAAGCCAGACCGGTTTAATAAACACTGGATAATTTATCATCATATTGGTGACTTATAGTCGAAAGCCAGGCCGGGTTAATAAACGCCGGTGATTTATAATCATGCTTTATTCAACCTATTTCTGTATACAACAAGTTTAAAGTGTCCTGGCGGTTTACCGCCGGACGGGTCATAATGCCCAACATATAACCCGAGGTTATAACCAAGGTTGCACTTAAGAATAATCAAATATGAAATATATCATACTTGTGACATTGAATCACATTGCTGGTTTTACCAACTTTTTGTAGTAAGGGTGATAACCCCAATCTTGAGTACTGATAACTCCTTCCATATTGTGCCGATTTATGATAAAACTGTATCGGGTTGTGATAAACACTGGATTATCCATATTCGATGCTGGCGACTTGTAGTCGAAACCAGGCCGGGTTAATAATCTCCGGATTGTAACTTGTACTGACAACTTAAAGTTGACAGCCTAACCGGGTTGATAAACACCGGGTCAAAAACATCACAAATCTTATGAAAAGAAAAACTTAGCAAAAGGCAAATAAAAACCGTTGTAGTCAAGGCTTTTCACGGGCTGCCAGACCCAAATTTGAGGCTTTTCATGGGCTGCCAGGCCACTGAGTTAAACCATTTTTGCAAAGCCTTTTAAGATGGTCCTCAATCCTTAACCAATCATCGTTTTAACTTGACAAGTTCAGGGTCTGTATTTTAGAGTAACTTGTCAAAGTTCGAAGGGTCATACCAGGTTTACCTGGGCGGAGTAACTTACTTAAAGAGGCAGGTTAACCCGGGGTTTTAGGTGTATACACCAGGCTTCCAAGCCATGGCTTGATAGCCCATTACAAGTGTAGATTCTAAGTTCATTGCGATAGCAAAGAATCCCCAAGTAACGTTTTGAGCTGTGCTCAGTGGGTGCCTATGTTTGAGTTGTTGTTTTACAACACTCTCTTTGGCCCCGGATTGATTTGACTTTGAGCCGATCAAGAGGTGTGACTATGGTTCGGATACGACCAAGCCCCCAAGTGATGTTGTGGCATTGCATCGATCAAGAGGTGTAGCTATGGTTCGGATACGACCAAGCCCCCAAGTGATGTTATGGCATTGCGCCGATCAAGAGGTGTAGCTATGGTTCGGATACGACCAAGCCCCCAAGCGATGTTATATAAAGCTTTGATAAGCTGAATCAAGGGGTAAACCGGACGCTGCTTTATGAAATAGAAGCCCCCATGTGATCAATAATATGATAAGCCAATAAGGCGGGATACCCATGTTTGAACCGCGCATCATGGCAGCAGGTCCTCTTCGTCAACTTTTAACTTTTTGCAAAAGATAAATTCTTCTTGAACCGGGATTTTGAACTGGATATCGAGAGCTTCAAAGCTTTGTAGGAGACATCTTTCCCTTGAACCGGATTTTAAACCGAAATCTTTATTTTCAGCCAGAAATTTTCTGACGGCCTTTAAATTCGAACTTGCGAAAAGTTAATTCCTTTTTGAACCGGACAGTGTTAAACCGGATTGAGCGCTTCAGAGCTTTGTGGGAGAATAGATTTCCCTTGAACCGGACTGTAAACCGGATATTAAGAGCTTCAATGAGACTGACTTCCCTTGAGCCGGATTTTAAACCGGAGTCATTTCTGATGACCCGGAACTTCTTCATTGAGCCGGGATTTTGTAACTGTCATATACTTCCTAAACCGGAAATTTTCTGACGGCCTTTAAATTTTCATCAATATAACAGTAGCCTCCGGGACCGGGTTATCTTTCCCTCCATCGTCCTGGGGTTCTTAAATTTGTTGAAACTGATAAGATTTGCTGAGTTATGTCATCGTAGCCCCCGAGTATCAAAGGTGACTCGAGGAGTTGGCTTGAGACTCTCCACATTTGGCCGTGATGTAAACCGGCATAACTTGTATATCATTGGTGTTGATAGCACGATGTGAATCCACAGAAGGTTGAGGTGACTGCGGCGGGTTATAAATGATCCCGTATGAGCCGTGTCAGTAACTCGGCCAATGGTTTCTTCCAACTGGCTATTTGAAGTTAACCAAACTGTAGTGGCGGCGACTCGTGCGCCTGCCCATTGAACCATCCAGTGTGGACGACGGATGATAATATATGATAATTTGCCTCCAATTTGTTGGAAGAAAACTGGGCTTCCCAAGTAGTGACTTGCTCATACTCAATAAACAGCTCATCCAGACAAGCGCAGCCCGGTGCGTTGATGTAGACCAGGCCACAAGAGACGGACGGTAAAAACGACCGCAACATTTGAGGCGGCATAAACAGATGAACCGGCCGTGGCGTTGTAAGTCGGTGCGGACGGGCAAGTTGTCATCTTTATTGTACGCTGGTGTGGTCGCGAGAGATGGCCACGGCATTGTAAGCCGGCGCGGTCGTGAGAGACGGCCGCGGCGTTGTAAGCCGGCGCGGTCGCGAGAGACGCCCACGGCGTTGTAAGCCGGCGCGGTCGCGAGAGACGGCCACGGCGTTGTAAGCCGGCTCGGACGGGCGAGTCAATCGCAGGCGCGGTAAGCCGCGCGAACGGGCGAGTCAACCACGTCGTGTTGATGTAGTGAACAATTGTCCTGCCTCAACAACATCGCAAACCAGAGTAATTGCTCTTTTAAAGAAAACAATATATAATATATAAAAATATACTGAATGGATTTCACCTGATATGTTAGGCCAGAAATTATCCACCATGCAGTTGATGATCACTATGCTGAAGCTGAAATCAATCACGGCCGAGTCGGCCGCTGGACAGATGAGCCGATTGCGGCGCTGTAAGCCTGCAGCGGATGGACGAGTCATCCGTGGCGTTGTAACCCGTACAGACAGGTAAGTCAGTCGTGGGCATGGTTCCGGCGAGTTGATGTAGATTGAGCTGCACGGGCGGCGACTTGCGCACACCCGTTCAACAGCAAGCGGGGATGGACGCCGGTGCATGATGATGGTGATGCACACTCCATAGGTACAGCGTAACACCTACTTTATAATGAATCATTATCCCTGTGTACAAAAAATATGTAGAGTAGAGTAGTTTTCGAAAGAATTTAATATGTCCTAATAAAAAATAAACCGGATGAGTAGCACCTGATTTATTTGGAGGTAAATACACCAGGAGTCATAGAACTTGCACGTGACGGTCAGTTTGGTGCACAAAGTTGTAAAATACGTGTTTCTGGTCATCAAACTTGCACAAACTTTCATATATGGTCACATTTCATGTACGCAGATGTATCCGTGGGCTATGTGGCATGCCAGCATGGCCAGGGCCCACTGTAAGCCCACCACGCATGGTAGATCTGTAGGCTTTTTCTTTATTTACGTATTATGCACCTATTTTTTAACTTATTAAGCCCCTAAAATGAAATGATTTTTTATTTACGTATAAAGCCCCTAAAATAAAATGGAAAAAAAAAGGGATGGTTCGGTTACAAACTAGGGACGTGCCCCTACTAGGCTTGGGTTAACAACCACCAAACCAATGACCATTCATGTCTAAATAGCACGAATAGTTTTTATATCATATAAACACGGCCGAAAAATCAATTTTGCAAGAAATGTAACCCCAAAAAAGGGAGCACCATGGCTCGACTATGTGACCTCGTGGTCAACGTTAACTAAGATTACCACCGGGCTTCGACAACACAACATATCAAATGGGGTAAATATTTTTCATGTTGTTATTCCTTCTTGTTCTATGTAAGAAAAAAAATTATATTATTGTGTTTGTGATATTTAATAAATGTTTATGTGTTACAGAAAAAGGTGTGTGATATTTAAAAAAAATAAACATTGTAAACCACATTTGTGTAATTAAAAATGATACGTTGCATTTTAAAGATGTTCATGCATTCCAAAAAAACTGGTCATGACATTTTTTAAATGCCTATACAATGTATAAAACAGTTTGTGTAGGTTTAAAATGTTTCGTACCATCCGAAAATGTTAAAAACATAGTTGAAAAAAAGTTTCAAAACTTGTATTTAAAAAAAAATGCCAATCATACACTTAAAAAGTATTAAGCATATATTTTTTAAATACTCCAAACATAGATGTATACTGGAGTATTTAAAATATATGTGTATCAAAACATAGATGTATACTGGAGTATTTAAAACATCAAAAGATATATGTATCACATGGAGTATATGTTTCAATACACATAAGTTCCAAAACTTGTATTTGAAAAAATGTTAATATGGACGTGTTGTGTTGATTAACATTTTTCCAAATACAAGTTTTTGAAACTTTTTAAAATGCCGCGTACCTTTTTTGTAACACATAAATATTTTTTGAATGTCACAAACACAAGAATATAAATTGTTTTCTTACATCTGGACGTGTTGTGTTGTCAGTGGTAATGTTAGTTAACCTTGAGCACAAGGTCACATAGTCGAGCCACGGTGCTCATTTTTTCCGTGTTACATTCTTGTAAAAATTATTTCCAGTCAATATTTATATGATACAGAAATTAGTCATGCTACATAAACATGAATGATCAGTAGTCTGGTGGTTGTCCACGTATGACTACTAGGGCATGTTGCAGCTTCAAAACCCCACATCGCTTGTTTTTTCATTTTATTTTTAGGGGCTTAATATGAAAATAAAAAAAGTCAAAGGCTTCTCTGCAGATCTACATGCTACAGCGGATGACAATGGGCCCTGGCCACACTGGGATGCCACATAGCCCATGGATATGTCCGTGTACATGAAATGTTATCGTATATGAACGCTTGTACAAGTTTGATGACCGGAAACATGTATTTTACAAGTTTGTGCACCAAACTGACCATCGCGGGCAAGTTCTATGACTTCGGGTGTATTTACCTCATTTATTTGAGCAGACATGACACGTCCGCCAGAATTTGTCCAGGATGTCTTTGCTGGCCGTACTGCGATTTGAACCTTTGAACAGAGTAAAGTACTAATACTAGTAAACCCGCAAAAAAATACTAATACTAGTACTTGGCCTTGTGTAACAGTACAGGGTCTCCACGTAATTAGGCTCTTGTTCATCCAAAGCCTAGAATCATTGCCCAAGTCACTTTACGCAAGTGGTAGAAAATTATAACCCTTAACCTTATGTGGGCTGTAGCAGTGACAGCAGTTTTTATCAGGCTGGTGACCGCCCGTGGCACCTGCACCCGTGACGCTCTGGCCAGATTCGCGCACTTTATTTCTCTGTCCTAATCCAGTCGATGGAACTGTAACAGGAGGTCTCCACTTCTAATTTACTCGTGGGTTAGGTAAACAGAACATATCTCTTTCAACCCGAGGCGGAGCCGGGTCAGTGTAGCGGCTCGGCGAAGCGGGCTGAGACAGCCTATCAGTCGAGGCACTAGTAGAGACCGGCTTGAGGACGGAGTGGCCGATTGCCAGCGGAGGCGGCGGAAGGCCGGCTCAGGGTCGAGGCGTGTCCGTGCGGCGGCAACGAACCGCGGCGGATGGCAATGACTTGACAGCAGCAGAGGCGGCGGGCCTTAGCGCCCGCGAGATGAAAACGGCTGCTCGCAACAGCGGCGTATAACTGAAGCCAACCATGCTGTTAGTTTTTGATTGAGAGCTCACGTAAACAAGTACTAGTTGTTTTTTTGAGAGCTCACATGAGCAAGTACAGGCCTCCAAGTAGTATTCGTGGTAGGAGTACCAGATGCAATTGGCTTTTGCTCCCAGGACTTGAACCGGCGAAACAGTGCACGATAGCAGAATTTTGACTGTCTCGGCGACTTGGCAACTCGACGACTTGATGTAGACGCGCAGATAGTTTTGGCGGATTGCTTGCACAGAACACCGAGCGGAGGCTGACCTCCACCACTACGTACGAATTCAAAATAGAAGTTAAACCGTATCGGTCTGATTTGATGAAACACCAGGTTGGGTCGGCATCGACGCTCAGGATACTGCAACCCTAATCTCGTATATGCCAACTTCAAAGTATAACCATATTTTCGATCACAAGTCGATGAGTACGCCGGCTCTGTCGAGAGTTGTCTCATGCCAGTTCATAATACACGATTGTTTCGTGCCGGCTCTTTTCCTCCGGCACATCGCCAGCTTGTCAATCCATGAAGAAATCCCTTCAAGAACTCAACACCACCATGCACAGCCTCACGGTGGGCGCCAACTGTCGTGGATTTGTCACGGCAGATGTTCTAGTGTGAGGACTTAGTCGCGAGGCCAACACATCTATATGGTAGCTTGAGAGGGGTTGAGCGGGACGAGAGACGCGATGTTTTACCCAGGTTCGGCCCCTCACGGTGGAGGTAAAAACCTACAGTCTGCTTCATTGATGTTTATGATGATGATCACGGTTACAATTGTGCTCTATCTCGAGAGCTATTGTCTAAACCTAACTTGTCCAACTTGTGGAACTTATAAATCTTGTCCCCTTTTGGGGAGCCCTGCCCCTCCTTATATATATTGAAGGGGCGGGTTACATGTGGAGTCCTATTAGGATTAGGACTAGTCTATCTTAATACAAACCGGATACAAGTCCGGGTCTTGACTCCTTATAAGGAAAATATTCCTCACACCTTTTCTCTTAAACCGGTCCACCATTAGCATAAACCGGCCTTCTGGGCCTTGGGCCTTATCATCTGTCTGTCCCGCCCGCCGGGTTACCAGTGAGTCATAATGTTCAGACGGGTTGCTTGTAAACTGCCAAGTTAGGGCGGGTCGCCAGTGAATCGCCAAGTCCCAGCCGGGTCTCAAGTAAACCGCCAAGTTCGGCCGGGTTATACTTCCGGCCGATTTACGCTACGGGGTATATCCCCGACAGTTAGCATATATTGTTTCTATGGTATATCCTTCTTCCTGTCGTAATGGACCGTGGCATCTTGCTCGGCCTCCTCCATCGCGGGGAGCTCTGGTTGGCCGGTGTAGTGGTTCGGGTTGTCTTGCTGCGTCGGCCGTTGTCTCGGCTCAGCCCGTATGTATGGAGCATGCTTCGTCCTCTGATGATCGGTCGTTGCCGTCGTCGCGCCCTGGCTGTCGGCAACTCGCTGCTGCTGCCCCAGGCTGAAGGAAATATGCCCTAGAGGCAATAATAAAGTTATTATTTATTTCCTTATAATCATGATAAATGTTTATTATTCATGCTAGAATTGTATTAACCGGAAACATAATACATGTGTGAATACATAGACAAACAAAGTGTCACTAGTATGCCTCTACTTGACTAGCTCGTTAATCAAAGATGGTTATGTCTCCTGACCATGAACAATGAGTTGTTACTTGATTAACGAGGTCACATCATTAGTTGAATGATCTGATTGACATGACCCATTCCATTAGCTTAGCACCCGATCGTTTAGTATGTTGCTATTGCTTTCTTCATGACTTATACATGTTCCTATAACTATGAGATTATGCAACTCCCGTTTGCCGGAGGAACACTTTGGGTGCTACCAAACGTCACAACGTAACTGGGTGATTATAAAGGAGTACTACAGGTGTCTCCAAAGGTACATGTTGGGTTGGCGTATTTCGAGATTAGGTTTTGTCACTCCGAATGAGTTAGTTGCGGGATGATGTATTACAGAATGAGTAAAGAGACTTGCCGGTAACGAGATTGAACTAGGTACTGGAATACCGACGATCGAATCTCGGGCAAGTAACATACATATGACAAAGGGAACAATGTATGTTGTTATGCGGTCTGACCGATAAAGATCTTCGTAGAATATGTAGGAGCCAATATGGGCATCCAGGTCCCGCTATTGGTTATTGACCGAAGACGTGTCTCGGTCATGTCTACATTGTTCTCGAACCCGTAGGGTCCGCACGCTTAAGGTTACGATGACAGTTATATTATGAGTTTATGCATTTTGATGTACCGAAGATTGTTCGGAGTCCCGAATGTGATCACGGACATGACGAGGAGTCTCGAAATGGTCGAGACATAAAGATTGATATATTGGAAGCCTATGTTTGGATATCGGAAGTGTTCCGGGTGAAATCGGGATTTTACCGGAGTACCGGGAAGGTTACCGGAACCCCCCGGGAGCTAAATGGGCCGTGATGGGCCTTAGTGGAAAAGAGAAGAGGCAGCCCTACATGGGCTGTGCGCCTCCCCCTTCCCCTAGTCCTATTAGGACTAGGAGAGGTGGCCGGCCCCCTCTCTCTCTTTTCCCCCTCCGCGAATCCTATTCCAACTAGGATTGGGGGGGGGGATCCTACTCCCAGAGGGAGTAGGACTCTCCTGGCGCGCCACACCTTGGCCGGCCAGCCTCCCCCCTCGAGTCCTTTATATACTGAGGCAGAGGCACCCTAGAACACACAAGTTGATCACGTGATCTATTCCTTAGCCGTGTGCGGTGCCCCCAGCCACCATAATCCTTGATAGTATTGTAACAGAGTTTAGGCGAACCTCTGCTGTTGTAGTACATCAAGATCGTCACCACGCCGTCGTGCTAACGGAACTCTTCCCCGACACTTTGCTGGATCGGAGTCCGAGGATCGTCATCGAGCTGAACGTGTGCTCGAACTCGGAGGTGCTGTAGTTTCGGTGCTTGATCGGTCGGATCGAGAAGACGTACGACTACTTCCTCTTTGTTGCGTCAACGCTTCCGCAGTCGGTCTGCGTGGGTACGTGGACAACACTCTCCCCTCTCGTTGCTATGCATCACATGATCTTGCGTGTGCGTAGGAATTTTTTTGAAATTACTACGAAACCCATCAGTGGTATCAGAGCCTAGGTTTTATATGTTGATGTTATATGCACGAGTAGAACACAAGTGAGTTGTGGGCGATATAAGTCATATTGCTTACCAGCATGTCATACTTTGGTTCGGCGGTATTGTTGGATGAAGCGGTCCGGACCGACATTACGCGTACGCTTACGCGAGACCGATTCTCCCGACGTGCTTTGCACAAAGGTGGCTAGCGGGTGACAGTTTCTCCAACTTTAGTTGAACCGAGTGTGGCTACGCCCGGTCCTTGCGAAGGTTAAAACAGCACCAACTTGACAAACTATCGTTGTGGTTTTGATGCGTAGGTGAGATTGGTTCTTGCTTAAGCCCGTAGCAGCCACGTAAAACTTGCAACAACAAAGTAGAGGACGTCTAACTTGTTTTTGCAGGGCATGTTGTGATGTGATATGGTCAAAACGTGATGAGATATAAGTTGTTGTATGAGATGATCATGTTTTGTTGAAGTCATCAGCAACTGGCAAAAGCCTTATGGTTGTCTCTTTATTGCATAAGATGCAAGCGCCAAATAATTGCTTTACTTTATCGCTATGCGATAGCAATAGTTGCAAGAGCAATAGTTGGCGAGACGACCGTGTGACGACACATTGATATAGATCAAGATGATGGAGATCATGGTGTCATGCCGGTGACGATAGAGATCATGACAGTACTTTGGAGATGGAGATCAAAGGCGCAAGATGATGATGGCCATATCATGTCACATATTTTGATTGCATATGATGTTTATCTTTTATACATCTTATTTTGCTTAGTTTGATGGTAGCATTTTAAGATGATCTCTCACTAATTATCAAGAAGTGTTCTCCCTGAGTATGCACCGTTGCGATAGTTCTTCGTGCTGAGACACCACGTGATGATCGGGTGTGATAGGCTCTACGTTCAAATACAACGGGTGCAAAATAGTTGCACACGCGGAATACTCAGGTTATACTTGACGAGCCAAGCATATACAGATATGGCCTCGGAACACGGAGACCGAAAGGTCGAGCGTGAATCATATAGTAGATATGATCAACATAGTGATGTTCACCAATGAAACTCCTCCATCTCACGTGATGATCGAACATGGTTTAGTTGATTTGGATCACGTGATCACTTAGAGGATTAGAGGGATGTCTATCTAAGTGGGAGTTCTTAAGTAATATGATTAATTGAACTTAAATTTATCATGAACTTAGTCCTGGTAGTATTTTGCAAATCATGTTGTAGATCAATAGCTCGCGTTGTTGCTTCCCTGTGTTTATTTTGATATGTTCCTAGAGAAAATTATGTTGAAAGATGTTAGTAGCAAAGATGCGGATTGGATCCGTGATCTGAGGTTTATCCTCATTGCTGCACAGAAGAATTATGTCCTTGATGCACCGCTAGGTGACGGACCTATTGCAGGAGCAGATGCAGACGTTATGAACGTTTGGCTAGCTCAATATGATGACTACTTGATAGTTTAGTGCACCATGCTTAATGGCTTAGAATCGGGACTTCAAAGACGTTTTGAACGTCATGGAACATATGAGATGTTCCAGGAGTTAAAGTTAATATTTCAAGCAAATACCCGAGTTGAGAGATATGAAGTCTCCAACAAGTTCTATAGTTAAAAGATGGAGGAGAATCGCTCAACTAGTGAGCATGTGCTCAGATTGTCTGGGTAATACAATCACTTGAATCAAGTGGGAGTTAATCTTCCAGATAAGATAGTGATTGACAGAATTCTCTAGTCACCATCACCAAGTTAGTAGAACTTCGTGATGAACTATGGTATGCAAGGGATGACGAAAATGAATCCCGAGCTTTTCATGATGATGAAATCGATGAAGGTAGAAATCAAAAAAGAGCATCAAGTGTTGATGGTAGACAAGACCACTAGTTTCAATAAAAGGGTAAAGGGAAGAAGGGGAACTTTAAGAAGAACAGCAAGCAAGTTGCTGCTCAAGTGAAGAAGCCCAAGTCTGGTCCTAAGTCTGAGACTAAGTGTTTCTACTGCAAAGGGACTGGTCACTGGAAGCGGAACTACCCCAAGTGATTGGCAGATAAGAAGGATGGCAAAGTGAACATAAGTATATTTGATATACATGTTATTGATGTGTACTTTACTAGTGTTTATAGCAACCCCTCAGTATTTGATACTAGTTCAGTTGCTAAGATTAGTAACTCAAAACGGGAGTTGCAGAATAAACAGAGACTAGTTAAGGGTGAAGTGACGATGTGTGTTGGAAGTGGTTCCAAGATTGATATGATCATCATCACACACTCCCTATACTTTCGGGATTAGTATTGAACCTGAATAAGTGTTATTTGGTGTTTGCATAAAGCATGAATATGATTTGATCATGTTTATTGTAATATGGTTATTCATTTAAGTAAGAGAATAAATTGTTGTTCTGTTTAAATGAATAAAACCTTATATGGTTGCACACCCAATGAAAATAGTTCGTTGGATCTCGATCGTAGTGATACACATAATCATAATATTGAAACCAAAAGATGCAAAGTTAATAATGATAGTGCAACTTATTTGTAGCACTGCCGTTTAGGTCATATTGGTGTAAAGCGCATGAAGAAACTCCATGCTGATGGGATTTTGGAATCACTTGATTATGAATCACTTGATGCTTCCGAACCATACCTCATGGGCAAGATGACTAAGACTCCGTTCTCCTGAGCGAGCAACTGACTTATTGGAAATAATACATACTGATGTATGCGGTCCGATGAGTGTTAAGGCTCACGGCAAGTATCATTGTTTTCTGAACTTCACAGATGATTTGAGCAGATATGGGTATATCTACTTGACGAAACATAAGTCTGAAACATTTGAAAAGTTCAAAGGATTTCAGAGTGAAGTGGAAAATCATCATGACAAGAAAATAAAGTTTCTACGATCTGATCGCGGAGACAAATATTTGAGTTACGAGTTTGGTCTTTAATTAAAACAATGTGGAATAGTTTCACAAACTCATGCCATATGGAACACCACAGCATAATGGTGTGTCCGAATGTCATAACCGTACTTTATTGGATATAGTGCAATCTATGATGTCTCTTACCGATCTACCACGGGTTATGCATTAGAGACAACTGCATTCACGTTAAATAGGGCACCATCTAAATCCGTTGAGACGACACCGTGTGAACTATGGTTTGGCAAGAAACCAAAGTTGTTGTTTCTTAAAGTTTGGGACTGCGATGCTTATGTGAAAAAGTTTCAACATGATAAGCTCGAACCCGAATCGGAGAAGTATGTCTTCATAGGATACCCAAAGGAGACTGTTGGGTACACCTTTTATCACAAATCCGAAGGCAAGACTTTTGTTGCTAAATTCGGAGTTTTTCTAGAGAAAGAGTTTCTCTCGAAAGAAGTGAGTGGGAGGAAAGTAGAACTTGACGAGGTAACTGTACCTGCTCCCTTATTGGAAAGTAGTACATCACAGAAAATTGTTTCTGCGACACCTACACCAGTCAGTGAGGAAGCTAATGATGATGATCATGAAACTTCAGAACAAGATACTACTGAACCTCGTAGATCAACCAGAGTAAGATCCGCACCAAAGTGGTACGGTAATCCTGTTCTGGAAGTCATGTTATTAGATCATGATGAACCTACGAACTATGAAGAAGTGATGGTGAGACCAGATTCCGCAAAGTGGCTTGAAGCCATGAAATCTGAGATGGGATCCATGTATGAGAACAAAGTGTGGACTTTGGTTGACTTGCCCGATGATCGGCAAGCAATTGAGAATAAATGGATCTTCAAGAAGAAGACTGACGCTGACGGTAATATTACTGTCTACAAAGCTCGACTTGTCGCAAAAGGTTTTCGGCAAGTTCAAGGGATTGACTACGATGAGACCTTCTCACCCGTAGCGATGCTTAAGTCTGTCCGAATCATGTTAGCAATTTGCCGCATTTTATGATTATGAAATTTGGCAGATGGATGTCAAAACTGCATTCCTGAATGAATTTCTGGAAGAAGAGTTGTATATGATGCAACCAGAAGGTTTTGTCGATCCAAAGGGAGCTAAAAAAGTGTGCAAGCTCCAGCGATCCATTTATGGACTGGTGCAAGCCTCTCGGAGTTGGAATAAACATTTTGATAGAGTGATCAAAGCATTTGGTTTTATACAGACTTTTGGAGAAGCCTGTATTTACAAGAAAGTGAGTGGGAGCTCTGTAGCATTTCTGATATTATATGTGGATGACATAGTTAATTGGAAATGATATAGAATTTCTGGATAGCATAAAGGGATACTTGAATAAGAGTTTTTCAATGAAAGACCTCGGTGAAGCTGCTTACATATTAGGCATTAAGATCTATAGAGATAGATCAAGACGCTTAATTGGACTTTCACAAATAACATACCTTGACAAAATTTTGAAGAAGTTCAAAATGGATCAAGCAAAGAAAAAGTTTCTTGCATGTGTTACAAGGTGTGAAGTTGAGTAAGACTCAAAGCCTGTCCACGGCAGAAGATAGAAAGAGAATGAAAGTCATTCCCTATGCCTCAGCCATAGGTTCTATAAAGTATGCCATGCTGTGTACCAGATCTATTGTATACCCTACACTGTGTTAAGCAAGGGAATACAATAGTGATCTAAGAGTAGATCACTGGACAGCGGTCAAAATTATCCTTAGTGGAATAAGGAAATATTTCTCAATTATGGAGGTGACAAAAAGGTTCGTCGTAAAAAGTTACGTCGATGCAAGCTTTGACACTGATCTGGATGACTCTAAGTCTCGATCTAGATACATATTGAAAGTGGGAGCAATAAGCTAGAGTAGCTCCGTGCAGAGCATTGTTGACATAGAAATTCGCAAAATACTTACGGATCTGAATGTGACAGACCCGTTGACTAAAATTATCTCACAAGCAAAACATGATCACACCTTAGTACTATTTGGGTGTTAATCACATAGCGATGTGAACTAGATTACTGACTCTAGTAAACCCTTTGGGTTTTGATCACATATCGATGTGAACTATGGGTATTAATCACATGGTGATGTGAACTATTGCTGTTAAATCACATGGCGATGTGAACTAGATTATTGACTCTAGTGCAAGTGGGAGACTGAAGGAAATATGCCCTAGAGGCAATAATAAAGTTGTTATTTATTTCCTTATAATCATGATAAATGTTTATTATTCATGCCAGAATTGTATTAACCGGAAACATAATACATGTGTGAATACATAGACAAACAAAGTGTCACTAGTATGCCTCTACTTGACTAGCTCGTTAATCAAAGATGGTTATGTTTCCTGACCATGAACAATGAGTTGTTATTTGATTAACGAGGTCACATCATTAGTTGAATGATCTGATTGACATGACCCATTCCATTAGCTTAGCACCCGATCGTTTAGTATGTTGCTATTGCTTTATTCATGACTTATACATGTTCCTATAACTATGAGATTATGCAACTCCCGTTTGCCGGAGGAACACTTTGGGTGCTACCAAACGTCACAACGTAACTGGGTGATTATAAAGGAGTACTACAGGTGTCTCCAAAGGTACATGTTGGGTTGGCATATTTCGAGATTAGGTTTTGGCACTCCGATTGTCGGAGAGGTATCTCTGGGCCCTCTCGGTAATGCACATCACTTAAGCCTTGCAAGCATTGCAACTAAATGAGTTAGTTGCGGGATGATGTATTACAGAACGAGTAAAGAGACTTGCCGGTAACGAGATTGAACTAGGTACTGGAATACGACGATCGAATCTCGGGCAAGTAACATACAGATGACAAAGGGAACAACGTATGTTGTTATGCGGTCTGACCGATAAAGATCTTCGTAGAATATGTAGGAGCCAATATGGGCATCCAGGTCCAGCTATTTGTTATTGACCGAAGACGTGTCTCGGTCATGTCTACATTGTTCTCGAACCCGTAGGGTCCGCACGCTTAAGGTTACGATGACAGTTATATTATGAGTTTATGCATTTTGATGTACCGAAGGTTTTTCGGAGTCCCGAATGTGATCACGGACATGACGAGGAGTCTCGAAATGGTCGAGACATAAAGATTGATATATTGGAAGCCTATGTTTGGATATCGAAAGTGTTCCGGATGAAATCGGGATTTTACCGGAGTACCGGGAAGGTTACCGGAACCCCCCGGAAGCTAAATGGGCCATGATGGGCCTTAGTGGAAAAGAGAAGAGGCAGCCGTACATGGGCTGTGCACCTCCCCCTTCCCCTAGTCCTATTAGGACTAGGAGAGGTGGCCGGCCCCTCTCTCTCTTTTCCCCC
>NC_041384.1:467082433-467097069 GCF_002162155.2 Triticum dicoccoides
ACCTTGGCCGGCCAGCCTCCCCCCTCGAGTCCTTTATATACTGAGGCAGAGGCACCCTAGAACACACAAGTTGATCACGTGATCTATTCCTTAGCCGTGTGCGGTGCCCCTAGCCACCATAATCCTTGATAATACTGTAGCAGAGTTTACGCGAAGCTCTGCTGCTGTAGTACATCAAGATCGTCACCATGCCGTTGCGCTGACGGAACTCTTCCCTGATACTTTGCTGGATCGGAGTCCGGGGATCGTCATCGAGCTGAACGTGTGCTCGAACTCGGAGGTGCCGTAGTTTCGGTGCTTGATTGGTCGGATCGAGAAGACGTACGACTACTTCCTCTTCGTTGCGTCAACGCTTCCACAGTCGGTCTGCGTGGGTACGTAGACAACACTCTCCCCTCTCGTTGCTATGCATCACATGATCTTGCGTGTGCGTAGGAAATTTTTTGAAATTACTTTAAAACCCATAACAGGCCTCCTAATCTCCCTTGACCTTCTTTACGGTGCTGGCGGGCCTGGTGAGGATCAGCCACAGCTTCGGCTCCGGCATCACCCTGAGTCCGTCCAACCGGCCGTCCGCGGCCGACGGTGACTACGTCGAAGATGTTGTCGATTGGTTACGGGCTGCGCGGAAACTGGGTGTCCCGGCGGCCGGCGCTTGCGTATCCCCTTGGCGGGGCCATGGTCTCTGCTCGGACATATTAGGACGCCCTGTTCGGGGAGCATAGATCCCGCGGCAACAACCTCTACGACAATGACGACGGCATCACCACCGCCGGATAACGATCACTTGCCAATGCGAGCGTTGTGACAGTGGCGAGGGCGGATGCTCCTGGTGCAGCAGACAACAGGTTGCTCTGTGGCGCCGACAAGGGGTTAGGTTGAAGCGTCGGGGCGGAGGGGAGGCGGTGCAGCAAACAGTAGGATGGTCTCGAAGGCAGCCACACTGCGCAGGAGCGATTGGAGCCGGAGTGGTCCATTGTTAGCCAGGATCGGCTGTTGCTGATGATGATGCGGGCATGTGGATGAGTACGTGGATCTCAATGTGAAACGTCCATCAACAAGGCATGCCCTGGCGTTGCGCACTGCACTGCTATGTGATGTTGTTGAACATGAAGTGCACTCAAACCGCGATGCATGCCATCCGCATTCCATCCCCTTGCGTGGTCCGACGAGGTTTCGCGTACGTCCAGGTTCGTGTGATCATCTCTCTCTCTCTCTCATGTTTTTTGTGCAGCTCAACAGTGAGGGAGATTTGCAAGTGGTCAAAATTCTGGTGCTATCATTGCTATGTAATAAGACAAGGTTTCTCCTGATCCTCTTTCTTCTTGATAATCTGATGAGGACATGAATACCTTGGATACGACCAAAAATATTGCATACATGCATATTTGTCAGGTGATTTCTAATGCAAACTATTCAATAATCTATTTATGTTATCCAGAACAAAAATACTTCATACACTTTTATGTTTTGTCTAATTGCAGGTGTATGGTACATTTGTACAATCCACATATGAAGATAAGGGAAAAGGAGAAGTTTAGCTTGTGTTCAAAAAGTCCTCTCACGTTACTTTTGGGCCAAGAGAAGATAGAGTCCAAGTCTCTCACGTTCTGGATTCAGATTCGGACTACACAGACATACCTGACTCAAAACACCAACAACCTTTTCATACGGACTCCGAATTGGGTGATTCTTTTTTTATTGGAAACTAGATTTCATGCTCTTTCCAACCCAATTGGATTCACCTTCAAATTCGTCCGGAGTGTTGAGTTACGGACAAAACAATCTGACATTGCAGCAGAATCTGAGTCAAACTACAAGCCCAAAGGTGTTGCATCACCTCCACTTGGGCCCATGAGCCTTGTACGACCTAGGGTTAGTTTTAGGCTGCCTTGGGACGTCCTCCCACCTCCTTGGCCGCCACCCTTTGCTCCTATATAAGTAGATCCATCTAGTAGCTTTTTCCTTGGGATTTGTTTAGTTAAAAGTTAGCCATTGCAACTTCGTGTACTTCATTTGTGTCCAACGACCAGACCAAGACCGCTTTCGGATCCCCACCATTATCAATACTTCATATATATTTGCGATATTCAGATTGCTTTATCATATTCTTGCTCGTTCTTCGATTGCTTGCAGGAATAGACCTTCGTGGTCAGGCTGACCGTGCTTCCAGCATCGTCAGTAACCTCAGCAGATTGGTTTAGCGGTTGCTAAGGCGCAACGTCGTGCATGTTTGTAGTCGGATCGTCAAAGTCGTCTCCACCAAATCGATAGTTATCATCTCATCGAAAGATCGGGACCCTCGCCTCTATCAAGTGATATCAGTTTTCAGGTTGCTCGGTGAGAATTTCTAGTTTTCCTAGATTAGATTTATTTTCTTACCTATTGTTCAAGAAAAAGCCACAAAAAAGAGTTAGGTCTATTCATTCTTGGTCCAAGCCAGTCTGAGCCTTTGCAATTTTCTTTTCATTGCTTGCATAGTTAAATTATCGGTTGCATCGTCGTGTCGAGTTGCTGGTCTTAGTGTCTAGTTCGTTTAGAGTTTCGAGTTCTGTTCACATTAGTCACGCCACCGCTGCATCATTATCTCTTTCGCTGTCCACCACCCATCCATCAATTTCCACCACGTGCTACCCACCATTCATTGTCATAATAATAGTTGAGATCGTTCACATCTTCGCTTGATCCAATCTGCATCTTATCTAGTTTGTTTTGGAAAGAGGGAGAAAAAAAGAGAGAAAAAAACGAGAGAAAAAAAAAGAGAAAAAAAGTCAGAGAAAAAAAGGAGAGAAAGAAAAAAAGTGTGAAAAAAAGAGAGAAGAAAAAAAAACAAAATTCGAATCTTTTTAGACTCAATCTCGTAGTTGAATTCGGATTGGAATCTGTTTTGTGCACTGTTCAGTAAAACAGGCATAACTTCCTCATACGAAGTCCGTTTTGCCTCCGCGAGTACTCAAACGAAAGCTAGCGACGAGTCGCATCTAAATAGTTGAAGAAGCTAGTTCAATATTTGGCACCTCAAAATCGGCTTCTAAATAGGTCTTTTTGCCCTCCGAAGTTCATGAACACAACTTATTCCAGTTTTTCAGGCCAGTTTTCGAATTTTTTGACTCCTCATATCAACTCGGAATTGAGTGATTACTTTTGTGTTTGAAAGCTTGAGTCAATACCATTCTTGAAAAAAAAAATCAAAAAAGCGGCACAAACTTTTTTAGAGGAAAGTTGGAGACAAAGTTGTTGATATATCCTGCTTGGCTGTTGTTTCACATCATTATCTTTACTGCCGTTGTGATCTTCACTTATATCTTGCTGTCCAGAGTTACTTAGTATCCTTCATTGATGCTAGTTGTGCTACGACGTGACCTCATTAGTGTTCTAGGCTCGCGTCTCTAGTTCGGTCTAGCCTAGGACTAGCACAGTATCATCGTTGAGCGTTTATTCAACATTGCATCTCTGAATTGATTATTGCTAATCTTTTGCTACCATATATAGCCAACCCAGCTCCACATATTTCTACACCGTGTATACGTACGTTCCCCTGGCAATTGCTTTACACAATCTTCAGAGTTATTTGACACCGCTGGTTGCCTGTCACCACCTGCTGCTTGGTAAGAATGTGTAAGATATTGATATTTGCTTTACTGTGAGCGCTTTACCACCACACCCTAGTAGTTCATAGGAACATTATTCTTGAATTTTGTTTCTTGTTTCTACTAATCATGACAGGTTCCGAAGATAGAAGTTCTTGGACGACGGACACATCTTCACCATCACGAGAGTTGGGACAACACACACAAGCACATGGTCAGGTTATCTTTTTACCGTCATTTGAGGGTAGATTTAATCCTACTACTTATCTAGCTTGGGAGCTTGAAGTAGAACAAGTTTTTAGTCACCATAACTTTTCTGAACTTGAGCGAGTGCGAGCAGCCACTAGAGCATTTACTGATTTTGCTTCTGTTTGGTGGAGTGTACATTGTAAGAAAAACATTGATAACCAACTCACAACTTGGAAAGTTTTGAAAGCTGTAATGAGACAACAATTTTCCCTCCTTATTATCGTCGTGAATTGCTTCGCAAATTTGAACAATTTAAACAAGGCAACAACACTGTTCATGCTTACTACCAAGAGTTCAAATCTTATATGCATCATTGTGACATAGAAGAATCTGAGAATGATACAATGAATAGCTTTTTTGGTGGTTTGAACCATGATATTCAGGCAAGATTTCAGTATATTCCTCGTTGCATTACTGGTATGTATGTTCGTGCTTGTACCTTTGAGAGACAGATACAGGAGGATGCATTAGGTGACTACAACAACTACTATTCCAGTTCATGCTCACCACCGCCGGTGGGTTCCTCCATCATTGCACCTCGGATTATGAGCGCGACATCATCTCAAGGATATGGTACATTGTCAACGTCCATACCTACATCAGCTACATCTTTGCCATAAGGTAACAATAAAGGTATTGATGATATAACTTCACATGAGAATGATGCATGCCTAGTTAACTTGAATGCGTCATGTATTGAGTTACCTGTTGATTTGAGCACACCACCTATTTTAGAGAATCTTTTTATTGTCATGAATGCGTCATGTGATCAAATAACTGAAATATCAACAATTTTGAGTGCACCCGTTGAATTAACTGTTGATGCAAAAGAACTAATGTTTAATCATTATGATATGGCCTCCAATCTTGATGATGATTCTGTGTCCAATGACTTATTGCATGTTTGCTTATTTAAGCATGTTGTAGCATGTAAATTTGATGCAAGTAAGGTTTATTCACCAAAGTTGGGATGGTTTAATGATGAACATTGCGAATCTTTTGAAATGAATAAGAGCTTCACTTATATGTGCAAACTGAGTTCTAATATTTTCATGCCTTCTACTTCTTGTGATAATTTTTTGGCTTTAGTTTTTATGAACTATGAAAGTTACTCATGTATACATGTGTCATACGTGCAAAAATCAAGGGAAGTTAAACTGGATGACATATACATATACAACATGTACACCTTGTCTCTTTTGTTAGCCACATTTCAGATTAAGCAACGCCGATGACGACTTTATTTTCAAAAAGGGGAGGATGATGAGGACATGACTACCTTGGATACGACCAAAAATATTGCATACATGCATATTTGTCAGGTGATTTCTAATGCAAACTATTCAATAATCTATTTATGTTATCCAGAACAAAAATACTTCACACACTTTTGTGTTTTGTCTAATTGCAGGTGTATGGGACATTTGTACAATCCACACATGAAGATAAGGGAAAAGGAGAAGTTTAGGTTGTGTTCAAAAAGTCCTCTCACGTCACTTTTGGGCCAAGAGAAGATAGAGTCCAAGTCTCTCACGTTCTGGATTCAGATTCGGATTGCACAGACATACCTGACTCAAAACGCCAACAACTTTTTCATACGGACTCCGAATTGGGTGATTCTTTTTTTGTTAGAAACTAGATTTCGTGCTCTTTCCAATCCAATTGGATTCACCTTCAAATTCGTCCGGAGCGTTGAGTTACGGACGAAACAATCTGACGTTGCAGCAGAATCCGAGTCAAACTATAAGCCCAAAGGTGTTGCATCACCTCCATTTGGGCCCATGAGCCTTGTACGACCTAGGGTTAGTTTTAGGCTGCCTTGGTACGTCCTCCCACCTCCTTGGCCGCCACCCCTTGCTCCTATATAAGTAGATCCATCTAGTAGCTTTTTCCTTGGGATTTGTTTAGTTAAAAGTTAGCCATTGCAACTTCGTGTACTTTGTTTGTGTCCAACGACCAGACCAAGACCACTTCCGGATCCCCACCATTATCAATACTTCATATATATTTGCGATATTCAGATTGCTTTATCATATTCTTGCTCGTTCTTCGATTGCTTGCAGGAATAGACCTTCATGGTCAGGCTGACCATGCTTCCAGCATCGTTAGTAACCTCAGCAGATTGGTTTAGCGGTTGCTAAGGCGCAACGTCGTGCATGTTTGTAGTCGGATCGTCAAAGTCGTCTCCACCAAATCTATAGTTATCGTCTCATCGAAAGATCGAGACCCTCGCCTCTATCATAATCCATATAGGGATTGCTTCTGTCGATTATTTTGAAGCCTTTTCTTGTAGACTAAAGGTTCAGAGATGGCCACTAACTGATTGGTGTTATTTAGCTTAAGGTTCATTTTTGTGCTCTTAAAGTATAGTATCCCTTCCATCATTGCTGCAAACATTTACTATCTGTCCTTGGTCCAGGAATTTGCAACCGTTAAACCCACGGCGGTTCCGGTGTGGAATATATTCTTCATGGTCCCATGTCATTTGATGCATCTGCTGTTAATTTGATGATATGGTGTTTTGCGATGACCATGATTTACTCCCTTCTAATATTTGTTCTATTCAAGCATCAAGACTAAATAATATGGGTTTACCCTCTTATCATATTTGTTGTATGTAGGCATCAATACTAGAGATATGGTTTTAACCCCTTCTCATATTTATTTTTTTGAACGATCCCTTCTCATATTTATTGTATGGATGCATCAAGCTATGATGAATTTGGATGACATACTATTAACTTACATAATAAGACCCTTACGGGGTGAAAAGCCGGAAGCAATTGCAAGGCATTAACAATCTGTTTTTCTTACTGAAGCTGAACAACTGCCCCATATACAAGCTCTATCATGTTAACTACTAATGTGAACTTCCTTAGCTATCATTTCATTACGAACACAAAACCAATGGGCGGTCAAACAAGGATGCCTTGAATTACCAAGGAATCAGAAATTTATCATGCAATATCAATATGTATTCTCTTTATGTACAATTAATGTACTGTCTCTTTTCATTCAATAAAATTTTTCTTTATGAAAGATTATAGCATGTGTACCAATATAATTTTTTACATACACCATAATATAAAATTTGAAGTGAACACGTAAAAAGTGAATAAAATAATTAAATAATTGGTATATGAAGTTTAATATTATTGTACATAGAATTTCTCACATAAAGTATCAATAGGCGCGGCGTGCCACCACACGGGCATGAAAATTCATGGTTCGCTAGCAAGTAAGTACCCAACAGAATGAATTTGCAAGACAAACAATGATCTTGGCGATAATATGCAATGATTTCTCCGACGTGGCACTTCTTCGCATGTACCCCAACGTCCTTGGAGGAATTTGCAAAAGCTCTTGACTACTTCATTACAAACTATTTTACATGGGGCTACACTAGGATGATTTAACTCAACTAGGCCATCCGCAATCATTTACTTTCATGCAGTTGCATCATTGTATATGGTATATTCCATAGAACGGTCTCTATAATGTGCCAATAAGTAGATCTTATTAGTAGCGTGTACACTTCCGTTCATCAGTATTTATCATACATGGCTACAATAAATGTACTCATTTTCCACCTTTTAGAACTCTTTCTGGGTTTTAGTTATGCGATTCTGTCATTAAAAATATAACAATGACCTTTACAATTCGTATAATTATAATGCATCACCAGGCACGGCATGCCGCCGCGCGGGCTATGCTAGTTAGAATGCTAGACACGCCCAACCGATCCGGCAAAAACAACAAATTTGACCTATGAACGAAAAGAATTCACAAACTAAACTGTTGATGAAAAATTTCACATAGCTGACCTTTTTATATAGCGCCTGACAGTTAGGCATCACACTAAACTGTGCAACGCCTAATTGAAAGGCGTTACAACATCGAACACCGAATTAACTGAAAATTGCTAAATCAGTGTGCAATACCTAAGAGTTAGGCACTGCATTATACAGTGCAACGCTTGGCCTCTAGGCATTGCACTATGCGTAGAGTTCGCGTTATCTGCTGCATTGGTTCATAGCACTGAATCTCGGAATGGGTGGTCGGCTAGTTAGATTAAGCTGTACCATTACGAGCTAGTGCATGCATGGGGTCCCGGCTATGATCTATGGGGCTATTTCTGATATGTCCCTATCAAGAATCAGCTTTTTTCTAATTGGATCTTCTGTATCCGTGTGCTGTAGAAATACCTCGAATCAGCCACGAAAAATCCCTGAAGCTTTATCTCGCACTGCACACCTGATCCCACATGCATGAGTCATATTCGTGTGTCCTTGTTCGGTATTACTCCCTTCGTTCCTAAATATTTGTCTTTCTAGAGGTTTCAAATGATTACCAAATACGAATATATATAGACATATTTTAGAGTATAGATTCACTCATTTTGCTTTGTATGTAGTCACTTGTTGAAACCTATAGAAAGACAAATATTTAAGAACAGAAAGAGTATTACACTCTTTCCCCATCATGCAGATGTGTATACAAATGATGCAAACAATTTCGACCAAGTGTTTAAAAACAATAAGTTGTAAATCATAAATTTCTATTAGCAAGTGTCACTTGGTGAAGACACATGCGAGAGAGATTCAGGCGCCCAAGTCGGAATTGTGGTACAGTGTGTCATGGGTTCCTCAGATTTTTGTCTGGCATCATTGTCTCCTTGTGTGCTGTGTAAAGCTGTGGGGAAAAGTGTCCTAGGGCCTCGTAGGTATATCACATGTGCATGTGCCAATTAACCGATGCATGCAAACTGATGGTACATGTAAACGTTTTTGGCTAGGCATAGCGCGGCACCGCCGCACCGGCGCATATGGACTAGTGCAACGCCTAGACACTGTAGTGTCTAGCTTTTAGGCGTTGCACACTGACTTAGTAATTTTAGGCTGTCTGAGGTGCGACGTTCGTCAGGTGTGTAACGTCTGTCAATTAGGTGCTACATAATGTAGTGTGGCGCCTAGATGTCGGGCGCTATATAAAAAAATCAGCAGAGTGAGTTTTTTCAATAACAGTTCACTTTGTGAATTCTTTTCGTTCACATGTCAAATTTATCAATTTTGCCAACCGATCCCTCTCCAAAGGCTTCCAACTCGAAGTGAGCAGATTCCAGAATGTTGTTCTGTGGGCCCGCCGACCATGAAGGCTCGAACGTGTGGTGTGCCGTGCGTCGCTTCCTCTCTGTGGTGGAACGCGAAGCGGAGAATTCCTACCACAGCCCATTGCCGAATGACAAGACGAACCCTTCTTCCACCTCGTCCAACTGGACAAGAGCCACGAAACCTGCGTCGGTCGGTTCATGGCGTGCAGCTTCTCCCCTTCCTCCGCCACGAGGCTCCAGGCGGTGGACGCGGCGGCCGTGAAGAGCGCAAGGGTGCCCCTCAAGGCGTCGGTCTCGCCCGCGCCGAGATCGCTGGGCGGCTGCAGGGCTGCCCGCCAGGAATTCGAGGGCGCGACACAGGATCCAAGCGTCTCAGGTACCGCCTGTCAGCTCCCTAACCAACCCTCCCATCAAGGTTTCGTCGCTGTCAGATTTCTGCACCTGGTGGCTTTGCAAGTCCGTAACCCTTGTACCATCGCTGCTCTTACCCGTGCAATCGTGTGAGGAAATTAGAGGCGCACAACGAGACGGTCACTCTGCCGAAGATGGCAGGATTGAAATGAAGAGAGTGCGTATCTCTCTGACCTATATGTTGGTGTTTCGTACCACGTGACTAAAGAAATCCAGTAGTTTGTGATGATATCTAACTGAGATAGTGGGCACAATGCTCTGATTCTGTCGATTTATGCTCGACTGCAGAGGCTTTAAATCCATCTACTTAGCAAATCCAAACCAAAAATCAGAAGTAATCAGTACATTCCCCATGTATAGCTAGGATCCTTGTTCTGAACTTCCCACGGTACCAGTTGTTGTTATCAGCAGTTTACTGACGCCGACATCTCGTCTTCTGAAGTTTCTTCGGCACGTACACAGCTGGATCTCCTGGAGCAACTGACGTCGTCCTCCACACCTAATGGCACCGGTACCTTCCATACCACAAAATCACCATACTTCCTTCACGTTCCTGACCCCCTCTCTCATTGATAACTAACAACATTACATCCCCTCATGCTCAGAGAATGAAACCGCTACGGAAACCCGTGTGCTCACTACCATCCGCGAGCAGCTGGTAGCGCTGTACGGTGACAGGGGAGGCGAATTCACATTCACCCTCCCGTTGGGCAAGAGGCTCAGGGAAGGCCTCAAGACCCTCAACACCCTCACTGTCTCACAGAGGAGGAACATCAAGAGGCAGGCCATGCTCACCAAGGTTAGCGGGAGGAATGACTCGGTGTTCTTCGCGACTGTCGGTGCATTCGTCCTCGTGCCGCCTATCGCAATTTTAGCTATCGCTGTCTTAACTGGTTATGTCCAGCTCTTGCCATGAACCAAGAGGTTTTTAGTGGTCATCTTCAGACTTTTTCATGCACATGAAGGTACTTTGGCTCTGCCAGAGAATTGTATGTCTGTATATATAGTTAGAATTTGTATATGGGGCATGTAGGTTTTTATCCATTAAGCAGAAGATATGGCATAAGTGTGTTTTATCCATTAGCCACAAGGAACATCAATACAATATTAAACTCAACAAGGAGGGCCAAAAGTAAGAATTAGCACCGTGAAATGTTGCGCACGCTTTGATATTGACAACCTGAAGAAATTGTTGCACAAAGAACATGAAGACTACAGGTGCATTTCAACCACAGTTCTGAAACTTCTGATAATTTCTTCTTCCCTGATGATCAGAAATATAATGATGCATCTGACTGCTTCCCACAAGCTGTTCAAATGGTGTCTTGAAACAAGATCTAAAATCACTTCTCAAGCTACAACACCAGAGGTTCCAATCCTCTACAATCTCAACACAAGTATAAAAGCTGTACAATCTTGTTCAAACGCACACTTCTCAAACCAAGCAAGTTACCAGAGGATTTAGTAGCATTTACCATCTCCCCTTGACCAACCTCACAACATCCATCAATCTTCACACTGACTTCTGTCTTCTCTTATTTGAAGACTTCACTCTTGCACCATGCCCAGCTCTTTCCGAAGAGTTGTAGGATAGGTCCTGTGATTATCGTTTGGTCTTAGTTGCTCGACCGGGAGATGTCCTTGCTTGATCATGTAGCTCCACCTATCTATCAAGAGGTAGAAAAAAGCTAGGAAGGAGATCTCAACTGTAAGGAGGCCGGTCCAAAGGCTCACGCTCTTAGCAGTTCTCTTGTGGTACGTGCGGAGGCCAGAGTAGACATTTGCGATGCCAGTGGCGCAAACTGCGATGCCGAGGAGCCAGTGGAAGAAGAACCACAGGCTCCTTCCCTTGACACCTCTGTAGAGATGGAAATGGGATTCAGGTTCAGGTATGAACTTTGTATGAAACATGAGAAGGATGCAAGGTGCGACATGAAACTAGTTTTTCTCACCTTTCTGGTCTGAAGAAACCGATGATTGGCTGAAGCCACATGAATCCATACAATGCCAATCCTACTCTCTGGTGACTGTTACTGAAGGAGTTCTCAAAGTTCATCAAGGACAGAGCCGCGCCGCCAGTAGCGAGAAGTACAGCCGCGATCTGCAAATCCAGCCGAGCACGAAAAAATGAATCTGATGCGCCATGAAACATGAAAAAAAAAAGACAGAAACATCTCTCGGATATAAGATATACAAACCTGAGAAATGACATGGCAATAGAAGAGCACTCTGCTGCATCTGCCGCTCTTGGATTTGCTCGACATCCTGACCAGCAATATCCCCACAGGCATCAAGAGACCGAAAGAAGACCAGTGGAACAATGCGTGTAGCTTGAGCTGAAATGCTGTTCTAGGCGTCAACTGCAAGAGAGAGAGAGAGAGATTTGTTGCTGTTAGCAGTGTATTAAATAATAGGAAAACAACCAAGAAAGACCTTGTTCTCCAACGAATGTAACCCAGAACCAAGTATCTTAGAGTGCATGTGATCTGAAAACCACAAACTCGATGCAAGAAAACCACCCTGATTACCTCGAGAGGATGCCCGGTCTTGTTGCGGCTTTGATCGAGATCCTCCGTGGAATTCGACGAGCCATCGGACGGCAGCGTGAGAAGCGAAAGAATCACAAAGCTTGTGCACAGGACGAGCAGTCGTCTTCTCCCGGACACCAGCATTTGTGCTAGGCTAGCCAATTCAATCCCTCCTACGAAGAAATAAAGCGGCGAGAATGGGGACAAGATTCTATGCCAGCGACGAAGAATGACGGAAGAAGAGGAGGGAGAAAATCCCGTGATCTGGAAGAGGAAATTCTGAAGTGGAGGTTGGTCAGCAGAGCCGGGCGGACGCCTTCTAGTCCTCTCTGCACATTACAATGCAGGGGTATTTTGATGTTAGCAACGGTAGGCTCCCCTTTTGATGAATTTGATTGGTGGCCTGCAAAATATATTAGTATGCCGGGAGGAGATGAGAGGGGGGAAAGAGATGCTTTTGAGGCGCATTTCGGCCGAGCTTTTACATCTCTACTCGTGCTGGTGTGATGATGGTGTGGGGTTAGGGACGGTAGGGAGAGTGGAGTGGAGGCTTTTGCCGTGCGGTAGCTGGTGGTGGTGCGGCAAGAACTGCTTGCCCTCCTTGGGTGTTGGTTGGTGCGTCTCCAGCTGAAACGCAAAAGCAGGCTCCAAATCTTTGGTGCTCCAGTGATGAGTGCCGTCCTACTGAATGCAGTACAGTTTCTCTACTAAACTCACGGGGCCATGTTTATTTCTTTATTTTTTTTAAAGTGATCCAAAATGGATTTGGCCTAAACTTTCAGTATATATGTGACCTAATATTTTACCCACCTAATAATAAAATCCAGCAAAACAAAGCAAAAGTGATTCCCATAAAAAAGTACATTTTGCTTTTTATTAACCCATAATGCAGCATCAAGTGTTTACAAACACGGTAAGCACCCACCCTACCTCTGCCAGCGTCATCCTAAGGCAGCGAGAAGGGTAGAGGAAGAGGTGATTGTTGGGGGCGGCAGCGGCTAGGGTTTAGGCCAACTCCACCGCGCGAATCCAAACGGACGTCCGCTCTGCCTAGAATCTGTCCGTTTGGGTAGGGCAATGAAGTCGTGTCCGAGCCTGTCCTGGGATGCGGTGGCCGTGCCCCCAGCGCGCGGCCGCATCCTTTGGTCCTATTTTATCCGCCTTCATTTTAAAAATAACAACGTTCGAAATACCAAGCCCTAGTTCAGGCCAGCGGCCCTAGTTCACGCCGGCAATAGAGCCAGCGGCCTACACGTCCTCGCCGGCAATAGAGCCAGCGGCCTACACGTCCTCGTCGGCAACAGAGCCAGCGGCTGGCAACACAGCCAGCCTCAAAAAACGAATGTGTGTCTCGCCGGCACACAACTAGCGGCCCAGCGGGCGGCACCCATGCCGGCCTCCAAAAAAGAACGACCACGGTCGATCGGACGACCTAGTTCAGGCCGTCGACGTCGAACATCTCCTTCTGCCTGGCCTCGAACCATTCTCGCTCATCTTGGTCAAGTCCACGCTCATGATCGCAAGGGCCACCTCCTTTGTTTGGTTGCGGCATTGGTTGCCTCGATGTCGAGCTGCCTCTGCCTGGCCATAACATTGGTGGCCTCGATGTCGAGCTGCCTTTGCCGGGACGCCTCCTCCAAATCAACTTCCTCTTCTCGGCCGCCTCCTCCATCTCAAGCTTCTTTCTTTGAAGCTCTAGGTATTGCTTCATTTGCTCGTCCTTTCTTTGCCGCTTGTTCTCGTCCCTCACATCCTTTTGAGACATCATGCCATGTAAAGTCTCATGCAAGGCCATTGATGAGGCATCACGTATGTCGTCCACCTTGGAGTTGGTCTTGCCCCTCGGCCTCTTCAACGCCTCGCCATCTCCACCTCCGGCCAACTTGGCCGTCTTCTTGCCTCTCTTCCTTTGAAGTTCACGGTATTGATCCTTGAACTTAGGGCAATTGTTGATAATCGTTCAACAATGCGTAAGAGTGAATGGCTTGTCATTGTGCCGGGCCTCGAATGCTTTCAAAAATTGAAATGCCTCCACCACATGATCAACAACAATCGATCATACAAACATATACAAGGCCAAAATCTCATGGACGTAGCAACGAAAGAACTAGGATGAGGAGAGCATACCATGTCCCCAACATCGAGACCACTCACGGGCCGTGCTTCAACGCTCTCAGGTGTGGCGCAATACTTGTTGCACTCTTGTTGGATGAACAACCACCTCTTTTGAATCGAGGTGATGCCACGGTTGCTCGTAATTTGGTAGGGCTCAAACATCTTCCTTTCATGAAATGTTTTGTGGACTCTCATCCAAAAAATAAGGCCCTTTTGTTGCGCGCCGGTCCTCGGATCTTGGCTAATCTCCATCCAACATTGGTAAATCAACTTGTCCTCCTCTTGTGTATATGAACCCGTGTGAATACTCTTCCTCCTCTTTTGTGCTTCCACTCTTTGGGTGAGCTCGTCGATGAACAGTGGCTCGCCACTTATATCAATGTCATTGCCTTCTTCTTCATCACCATCACCTTCGCAATAGATGTCATCGTCTTCATGCCACGAGTCACCATGGACGTAGTCAGCATGGTCGTCGACCTCTTCATCGGCAACGTACTGGGCGCGGCCATCCTGACTTTGGGTCTCCTCGGGATCGTAGGAACAGCCATGCCCACCCTCGTAGATCACATCCTCCATGAACTGGTTGTAGAAGGGGTTGTCGACCGGTGGCGTTGGTGTTGGCATTCCATCGAA
>NC_041384.1:467097388-467097986 GCF_002162155.2 Triticum dicoccoides
CGGTGGCCGTGCTTGCTTTCTTTGCATCTCGACGGCCGGCCGGCCGCCGCTGCTCGACCCCGGCGTGACGTTGAGGCCGATGACGGCTGAGGGGTGCGGGGTGGACGGCGCGATCACGCCAACGTCCGACCACACTGAGAAACGGGTCTGGCCGTCGTGCCTTCGCGGGGGAAAACCGGGCGACATAGGCGTGGTCCGCGATGTCGGCGACTGGCAGTGCGGAGGCCTGGCGACCGATGAGCCTGTGCTCGCCAGGCCGACGACCGCTGCAGAGAAACCCGCCAGACGACAAATGCCAAGCATGAGGAGGGCGTGCGCTTTGTTGACGATGGCCTCCTTCTCCTCAACCTCGGCCTTGCGCCGCGCGGCCTCCATCGCATCGCGCTCGGCGGTGAATTTGGCCGCGGCGGCATTGCCCTTGACGACCGCCCTCCGGTTCCTCCTCTTCGCCGATTCCGCGTCCAACTCGATGAGCTCCTCCGGCATACACTCCGACCGCGGCTTCCTTGGCGCCTTGGCCGCCTTCTTCTTGACCTTTCCGGGCAGGTCGACGGCTAGGCCGCCGGAATTCGGCTGGACGTCGGCCATGGACGGGGGA
>NC_041384.1:467098340-467169592 GCF_002162155.2 Triticum dicoccoides
CGATAGGCGTGTCAGGGGAGGACAAGCGCGCGATGTTTCATCCCAAAAGCGACGCAAACTCGGGCCGCAGATGGGTAGAAAGCGGACAGAAAATGGACAAAAGTCTATTTGCTCATGCGCGCTGGGCCGTCTGGTTCGTTCCTTTTACCTCAAACTGACGCATCCGGACAGGATGAGGTCGCGCGGTGGAGTTAGCCTTACGTCCCGTGCCGCCCACATGTGGATGCCACTCTCTTGACCTGTGGCTTCTAGCAAATTCACTGGAATTTTCCGTCATTTGACCCGCCAAAATGAAATCGGTTTGGTAAACCTGCGGGGTTTTCTCGAAATTTTTACTGTTCTATCCTCAAAATCTTTTTTCTGAGACAACTTTATTTCCTCTGTCTTAGCACGGCTGGTTTCCAGAACCATGCCAAAAATAAAGACGTGCCTACCGATGGTCTCCAACTCCATGCCTAAACGTAGGAGCAGGTCCGATGCTCCGATCAAGCAGTCCGTCCATGCATGACCTCGTGGGTCGCCAGTCTGATCACGACAGGAGTGGCTCGATCCATGTGGTTTTGGCTGCAAAGAGGAGGGTGCGACGATGCTGTGTGGAGAACATTGACAGGTCTTGAGGTCTGCATGGCCATGGCGTAAGAGGACGCAAAGCTAGTGATCGTCGGTTGCTAATGGGAAGACCGGTTGAGGAGTCCCTGTCAAGCTCCGTCAGTGCCTCTGCCTGGAGAAATTCCCGTATCTATCTTCTGTCGCGCTAGGCTCTTCCTTTGCATATAATCATTAGATACACACGGCAATGTGCAGGTCAGTCGGTTACGTTTCTTGATGTTTCTTAGAATGTTTGATTAACAAACCTCCACAGTCGCTGAAAGTATGCCCGCTCTGCCATGGACGGCTAAGATCTGCTCGTGCGGCCCCGCTTGCATTCATGCCTGCGTTTCAACGGGCAAATGCTTCTGCACTTTTTAAGCAATGATGGAACCTAGAGGTAATGTTTGATTAACAGTGTTTTATATCCGCCTGGGTCATCCTATGTATGTACCCTGGACCAGTACTCAAGTCTGCTCATGCAAGTATGCAAGCCCTATGTAATGGTCGAGGAATAATGCAGAGCAGTCAGCCTTTGGTCTCCAACTCTGCATGCTATTCTAGTATGCTACCGTCATGTGGTTCTTCTTCTTCGTAGGCTTCTCGTATTGTCTGCACGTCCGATGCTCGGATCAATACGTACATGCATGACCTCCTCACCAGGATACCTGCTGGCTTGTCAGTTGTCACCGGTCTGATCAGGACAGTAGTGGCTTTCACTTGGATCCATGTGATTTTGGCTGCAAAGAGGAGGGTGCGACCCTGCGAGGCTCATTGACAGGGCGTGGGGGTCTGCATGGCGTAAGAGACCGCAAAGCTGGTGCTCTTTTTTTGGTTACTAATGGGAGGACCGGTTGACGAGTCCCTGTCAACCACCGTCAGTGCCCCCGCCTGGAGGAATTCATGTAGGTTCTTCCGTTGCATGATCACTAGATAAGGCGATGTTGATGGAGCAATGAGTGAGCATTATGATCGGCTCTACTTCCGTGGGAAGTGGTAACTGTATCTTTCTTCTTGCTCTCGAGATGGCGTGTATGTGGAGGGAGTTACCTACTAACCTCTACAGTCGCTAGAGGTTTCTCTGCTCGTGCGGGCGTGCTCGAGGCCGGCACAGTGCTCCGGTCGGAGGCGCGGCGCGGATCTGGCGGATGTGCGCTCCGGATCTGCAGTGGTTGCATGGGCGATGGTGATCTGCCTTTCGTGTTTTAGTTTTGGCCATGTTAAATGTTGGCCCTTGATTAGACTAGGTGGGCTCTCTCCGGCAAGGTGGTAGTCGGTGGTGGAACCACCGTCGGTGTTGGTCATGGTGGTGACCACTGCGACCTGCGGGCGGCAACCTCGTTGGAGATTGTGGTGCCTATTGAAAGTTTTTTGTGAGGGTTTCTCTTTCCAGATTCGGTGATTGACTTCAGCGGTGAGATGCAAACTATGAACAACGACTTTGACACAAAAGGGTGGTTGCGTAGCGGGGGTGATCGGATCGCATATAGCCGCTGGTATTGTGGAAAAGTGGTGGCGACAACACGTAAGTGACTTTGATGGTGCTGCTATTCAAGCACCTGGTCTCGAGCTCCAGGGTGAAAGACTAGGTTGACCGGAGTTGGTTATACCCCATAATGATGATATTTTTACGTCGTTATCTTATTGAAGGCACTGTTTGGATATGCTCGCACTGGTTCTTCAGGGTGAAGACCTAGATTCTGGCCTTGGTGGTTGGATCCGATGACGGCTACGCATGAACGCCGTTCCCTTCCTGAAGGCGTTGTTATTGAAGAACCTTATCGTTTGTGTGTTGTCATGATATAGTTGATGTGGATATGGTCCTTATTATAGTCTGCCGATCACAAATCTGATCACTTTAGGGTTTTTTTTCCTTGCCTACGCATAGCTTTGGTCTTATATGACATTGCTATTTGCCGACGTATTTTTTGTGTGCGTGCGTTGGTGTTGGCTATGCGCATTCTAGTTACACAAAGGCCGGGTGTATACTCATTGTATTTGTATTCTCTTGATGCTTTATTTTGAGCCAATAAAATTTATCCTTCATCGAAAAAATGCATGCCTGCTATTTAACGGGCAATTTGTTTTTGCGCTTTCTAAGCAATGATGGAACCTAGATGATTAACAGTGTTTCTATTGAGTACGGTGATTGAAAATAGGATAGACTAGATTTTTTTTTCCAAATACGCACGAGTATGCGTACTTTACTATAAAGAAGGAATGGAGTAAAGAGCCCTTTCACGTCAGTGTTTACAATATTACATGCACATGACACCACCCCTACTCCTACCTCACTTATATACTAAGGCCTCGTTTGGTTTGTAGAATTTTTATAGGAATTCTATAGGATGAGATTTGCAAAGGAAAAATTTCTTTAAAGCCCTTTGGTTTGTATGAATGGATTCCTATTCCTATGTAGGATAGGAATCAATCCTTCACATTTTGAAGGGAAAAAATATTAGCCTAGACTCAATGGAAAAAAAATCCTATCTGATGCATCAAATGACATCTCTTTCTCTATAGGAATTGACATGCATGTCATCTCACTTCCTATGATTTTTCTATTCCTATAACATTCCTATCCTATGAACCAAAGAAGGCTTAACTTGCCATTCTAGCCCACCTTTTCACCTTATGAAAGAATGCGTCCGTGTCTCCCTTAAGCAATCCCGCTTGTTTCCATGCTCTTCCTTCCTTGCATATCCGTAGGGTAACATAGTTCTTGGATGGTGAAGCTCCATCGAAGATTACAACGTTACGATGCTTCCATATCTTCCACATAACCAGGATGAAAACTGTCACGCGATCTCTACTCTGCTTTGTTGTACCTCCCTTGTCCCTGCACCAGTCTGTAATCCTAGTCTATCCTATATTTTCAATCACCATACTCAACAGAAACATAGGATAGACTATGATTTATTCAAGCTTGTCTTGTATTTCAAGGTCTTGTACTTCGATATATATGCCCATTAGGCTAAAGCAATACATCATCGATTCCACTGCTTACTTCTCTACTTACAGCTTCATATCCATGTGGGTCATCCATCATTTGGCTCTACATTGTTAAGTTGGCAATGATGAGGTTTTACTTTTCACGGAGCAGATAAATAAAGCACAATGACAGCGCGTACACGCAACACGCTTGCACTAACCGGCCGTTTTCTACTACAGGCAAACGCAATCATTTCCCCAAACTTCGGAAAACACGAGCTACCATGCAAGTTTGCAAACTTGTTTAGAATCTCACATTACCCTGGACCAGTACTCAAGTCTGCTCATGCAAGTGTATGCGGCCATGCAAAGCCCTACGCAACGGTCGAGGAATAATGCACGCAGAGCAGTCGGCCTTTGGCCTCCATGCTACCATCATGTGGTTCTTCTCCTTCGTAAGCTTTCCGTATTTGATTCTCTTTGTTTACGTATATCTTTCTTTTCATGCAGCGGACCAGTGATAAAAGTTGGCCGCAGGGTTCTAACCGAGCATACAGCTCTGAATCCTAGTATGAACTTGCTAGAGCACACACTGACACACAACCAGTGGAATTACCAGTACAAAGCAGTCAAGCACGGACACCAGTGAGACCAGAGAACAAGCCTGCATGGTTCGGTTCTACTAAGGGGTAAAAAATGGCTCCTAGTCTTGCATTGCGGTGCACACAAACTACGACGGTCAGGTGGTTGCAAAACCTAGTCTGTTAAGACCGTTAGAGTCAAGCAGCGTCGTTGCAGGCAGGCACTGGCAGCCTGCTAGCTACACTGACGGTTGCTGCAGTTTGCTCACCTCACCTAATTAATTCCTTTGTTTGGACGTAAGGGAACCTAGCAGCTAGCAAGTTCGCAGAAATGCAGTTCATTTGAAGCATAATGATGGCTGTGATCTCCGCTCCAACCACCGTGATCCATTCACTGATGATCGCCACCGGAGTCCCATTGGTTGTGCTGGGTCCTGCGCGAGAATATATTGCACCCAAAGTCAAAACGTTAAACAGTGAAAGTGACCAAACCAAATAGTTTTTTTTTTTGAACTGTCCAGCAATTGCTGGCTATTTCATTGATTCATAGCAGGGAGAACATGGTGATAACAAAAAGTGTGTGGCGGTCAGGGACCAAGGATAAAATGGAGAGAAAAGTGAAAAAGGGGCCTCTTAAGAACCTACAATCTCACGGTGGTTCCCCGAAGGGGCTCTCAATGCAGTTGGCTCCCGCCAGTCTCCAAAGCTCCAATGAATTTCTCAATTCTCTCACAATGTCAGAGGTGGAGGCTATCTTGTTATGGAAAGTGCATCTATTCCGCTCCTGCCAAATCTCCCAGCATGTTGCAAGGAGCATGGTTTTTGCTCCTTTGCGCTCCCTTGGCGTTGCCCTGTTGATAATTTCTCTGATAATCGCCAATGGCTTCTTATGGCGCCACTCGTCCGTCGGCGCGAAGGTGGAGCAGCCGTGCCATGATGCCACCCGTTGCCACACTCTCCATGCCTCGGTGCATTCCCAGATAATGTGCTTGCTTGTTTCAAGGCTCCGGTGACAAAGCTGGCAGAAATAGCCATTTGGCCAGCCCCGTCGCTGGAGTCTGTCATTTGACCAGACTCGGTTTTGTAGCAGCAGCCAGCAGAACACTTTGATCTTCCCTGGGGCCTAAGTTTTCCATATGATGCCTCCGAACTCTGAGGTATGCCGTCCCTGAAAATGCATCTGGTAAGCGGAGCTTGCTGTGTATCCTCCTTTTGCCTCCATGTTCCACCGAATTTGGTCCCTTTCTTCTTCATTTAGCAGAATGTTTGCCTCACGAATTCGTCGGTGCAGCCGCAGGAAGTCTGGCAGTATCAGGTTGATATCCCCATGTTCAAGGTCGTTGATCCATGTTTCGTTTTGCAGAGCTTGGAAAACTGTCCTGTTTTTGCGCCGGGAGTGTTTGAACAAGGTTGGGTAGCCCTGAGCTAGGGTTCCAGGTCCCATCCATGTAGATTGCTAGAAGAGCGCCGTCTTGCCATCTCCAACTGTCACCGTTGTTGCTGCAGCAAACAAAGCTCTGTCCGTGTCGTCGCATGACGGTGGTGTGCCGACCAATGGTCTGTCCGGGTCTTTCCAAGCGATCCATAGCCAGCGTAGCCGGAGTGCTCGGCTGAAACCTTGCAGGTCCAGGATTCCGAGCCCCCCTTCTCAGTTGGTGCGCAGACCGTTTGCCAGTTCACCTTGTAGCTGGCCCTAGTTATTTCCTCCTCCTGCTTCCAAAGGAAACGCCTTCTGCACTTATCAACTTCTTTGAGGAATTTCGGTGGAACCCGCAGAACCGAGAGGGCGAAAGTGGGCATTGTTGGGGAACGTTGCAGAAAACAAAAATTTTCCTACGGTTTCACCAAGATCCATCTATGAGTTCATCTAGTAACGAGTGATCGGATTGCATCTACATACCTTTGTAGATCACGCGCGGAAGCGTTCAAAGAACGGGGATGAGGAAGTCGTACTCGACGTGATCCAAATCACCGGAGATCCTAACGCCGAACGGACGGCACCTCCGTGTTCAACACACGTACGGTCAGCGTGACATCTCCTCCTTCTTGATCCAGCAAGGGAGGAGGAGAGGTTGATGAAGATCCAGCAGCACGACGGCGTGGTGGTGGATGCAGGGGTCACCGCAGCAGGGTTTCGCCGTTCTACTACGCGAGGAGGAGAGGTGTAGCAAGGGAGAGGGAGGCGCCAAGACTCAAGGGTGCAGCTGCCCCTTCCTCCCCCCTTTATATAGGCTCCCCTAGAGGGGGCGCCGGCCCTAGGAGATGGGATCTCCTAGGAGGGCGGCGGCCAAGGGGTGGAGTGCCCCCCAAGCCAGGTGGGGCGCCTCCCCCCCCCACCCCAGGGTTCCCAACCCTAGGCGCATGGGGTGGGCCAAGGGGGGCGCACCATCCCACTATGGGCTGGTTCCCCTCCCCACTTTGGCCCATGGGCCCCTCCGGGATGGGTGGCCCCACCCGGTGGACCCCCGGGACCTTTCCGATGGTCCCGGTACAATACCGGTGACCCCGAAACTCTCCCATGCCCGAAACTGCACTTTCTATATATAATTCTTCACCTCCGGACCATTCTGGAACTCCTCGTGACGTCCGGGATCTCATCCTGGACTCCGAACAACTTTCGGGTTACTGCATATTCATATCTCTACAACCCTAGCGTCATCGAACCTTAAGTGTGTAGACCCTACGGGTTCGGGAGACATGTAGACATGACCGAGATGGCTCTTCGGTCAATAACCAACAGCGGGATCTAGATACCCATGTTGGCTCCCACATGCTCCTCGATGATCTCATCGGATGAACCATGATGTCGAGGATTCAAGCAACCCCGTATACAATTCCCTTTGTCAATCGGTACGTTACTTGCCTGAGATTCGATCGTCGGTATCCCAATACCTCGTTCAATCTCGTTATCGTCAAGTCACTTTACTCATACCGTAATGCATGATCCCATGACCAGACACTTGGTCACTTTGAGCTCATTGTGATGATGCATTACCGAGTGGGCCTAGAGATACCTCTCCGTCATACGGAGTGACAAATCCCAGTCTTGATCCTTGTCAACCCAACAGACACTTTCGGAGATACCCGTAGTATACATTTATAGTCACCCAGTTACGTTGTGACGTTTGGTACGCCCAAAGCACTCCTACGGTATCCGGGAGTTACACGATCTCATGGTCTAAGGAAAAGATACTTGACATTGGAAAAACTCTAGCAAACGAATTATATGATCTTGTGCTATGTTTAGAATTGGGTCTTGTCCATCACATCATTCTCCTAATGATGTGATCTCGTTATCAATGACATCCAATGTTCATAGTCAGGAAACCATGACTATCTGTTGATCAACGAGCTAGTCAACTAGAGGCTTACTAGGGACATGTTGGTGTCTATGTATTCACACATGTATTACGATTTCCGGATAACACAATTATAGCATGAATAAAAGACAATTATCATGAACAAGGAAATATAATAATAATCCTTTTATTATTGCCTCTAGGGCATATTTCCAACAGTCTCCCACTTGCACTAGAGTCAATAATCTAGTTACATTGTGATGAATCAAACACCTATGGAATTCTGGTGTTGATCATGTTTTGCTCTAGGGAGAGGTTTAGTCAACGGATCTGCTATATTCAGGTCCGTGTGTACTTTACAAATATCTATGTCTCCATTTTGAACATTTTCACGAATGGAGTTGAAGCGACGCTTGATGTGCCTGGTCTTTTTATGAAACCTGGGCTCCTTGGCAAGTGCAATAGCTCCACTGTTGTCACAGAAGAGTTTGATCGGCCCCGACGCATTGGGTATGACTCCTAGGTCGGTGATGAACTTCTTCACCCAAATTGCTTTATGCGCTGCCTCCGAGGTTGCCATGTACTCTGCTTCACTTGTAGATCCCGCCACGACGCTCTGCTTGCAACTGCACCAGCTTACTGCCCCACCATTCAAAATATACACGTATCCGGTTTGTGATTTAGAGTCATCCAGATCTGTGTCGAAGCTAGCGTCGACGTAACCCTTTACGACGAGCTCTTAGTCACCTCCATAAACGAGAAACATTTCCTTAGTCCTTTTCAGGTACTTCAGGATATTTTTGACCGCTGTCCAGTGTTCCTTGCCGGGATTACTTTGGTACCTACCTACCAAACTTACGGCAAGGTTTACATCAGGTCTGGTACACAGCATGGCATACATAATAGAACCTATGGCTGAGGCATAGGGGATGACACTCATGTCTTCTATATCTTCTGCCGTGGTCGGACATTGAGCTGAGCTCAATTTCATACCTTGCAACACAGGCAAGAACCCCCTCTTAGACTGATCCATATTATACTTCTTCAATATCTTATCAAGGTATGTGCTTTGTGAAAGACCTATGAGGCGTCTTGATCTATCTCTATAGATCTTGATGCCTAATATATAAGCAACTTCTCCAAGGTCCTTCATTGAAAAACTCTTATTCAAGTAGGCCTTGATGCTGTCCAAAAGCTCTATATCATTTCCCATCAAAAGTATGTCATCTACATATAATATGAGAAATGCTACAGAGCTCCCACTCACTTTCTTGTAAAGGCAGGCTTCTCCATAAGTCTGCGTAAACCCAAACGCTTTGATCATCTCATCAAAGTGAATGTTCCAACTCCGAGATGCTTGCACCAGCCCATAAATCGAGCGTTGGAGCTTGCACACCTTGTCAACATTCTTAGGATCGACAAAACCTTCCGGCTGCATCATATACAATTCTTCCTTAAGGAAACCATTAAGGAATGCCGTTTTGACGTCCATTTGCCATATCTCATAATCATAGAATGCGGCAATTGCTAACATGATTCGGACGGACTTCAGCTTCGCTATCGGTGAGAAAGTCTCATCGTAGTCAACCCCTTGAACTTGTCGATAACCCTTAGCGACAAGCCGAGCTTTATAGATGGTCACATTACCATCCGTGTCTGTCTTCTTCTTAAAGATCCATTTATTTTCTATGGCTCTCCGCTCAACGGGCAAGTCAGTCAAAGTCCATACTTCGTTTTCATACATGGATCCTATATCGGATTTCATGGCTTCCAGCCATTTGTCGGAATCCGGGCCCGCCATCGCTTCTTCATAGTTCGAAGGTTCACCGTTGTCTAACAACATGATTTCCAAGACAGGGTTGCCGTACCACTCTGGTGTGGAACGTGTCCTTGTGGACCTACGAAGTTCAGTAGCAACTTGATCTGAAGTTTCATGATCATCATCATTAACTTCCTCTCTAGTCGGTGCAGGCACCTCAGGAACATTTTCTTGAGTTGCGCCATTTTCCGGTTCAAGAGGTAACACTTCATCAAGTTCTACTTTCCTCTCACTTCTTTCGAGAGAAACTCCTTCTCTAGAAAGGATCCATTCTTGGCAACAAAGATCTTGCCTTCGGATCTGAGGTAGAAGGTATACCCAATAGTTTCTTTAGGGTATCCTATGAAGACGCATTTTTCCGACTTGGGTTCGAGCTTTTCAGGTTGAAGTTTCTTGACATAAGCATCGCATCCCCAAACTTTTAGAAACGA
This sequence comes from Triticum dicoccoides, assembly GCF_002162155.2. Lineage (NCBI taxonomy): Eukaryota > Viridiplantae > Streptophyta > Magnoliopsida > Poales > Poaceae > Triticum > Triticum dicoccoides. Next base: position 467,107,990 of record NC_041384.1, read on the forward strand.
CAGCTTAGGTTTCTTCCCAAACCATAACTCAAAAGGTGTCATCTCAACGGATTTTGACGGAGCCCTATTTAAAGTGAATGCGGCAGTCTCTAAAGCATAGCCCCAAAAAGATAGCGGTAAATCGGTAAGAGACATCATAGATCACACCATATCTAATAGAGTGCGATTACGACGTTCGGACACACCATTACGCTGAGGTGTTCCAGGCGGCGTGAGTTGTGAAACTATTCCACATTTTCTTAAGTGTGTGCCAAATTCGTGACTCAAGTATTCTTCTCCACGACCTGATCGCAGGAACTTGATTTTCCTGTCACGTTGATTCTCAACCTCACTCTGAAATTCCTTGAACTTTTCAAAGGTCTCAGACTTGTGTTTCATTAAATAGACATACCCATATCTACTCAAGTCATCAATGAGGGTGAGAACATAACGATAACCATCGTGAGCCTCAACACTCATTGGACCGCATACATCAGTATGTATGATTTCCAATAAGTTGGTTGCTCGCTCCATTGTTTCTGAGAACGGAGTCTTGGTCATTTTACCCATGAAGCATGGTTCGCACGTGTCAAATGATTTGTAATCAAGAGACTCTAAAAGTCCATCTGCATGGAGCTTCTTCATGCGTTTGACATCTATGTGACCAAGGCGGCAGTGCCACAAGTTGTGGGACTATCATTATCAACCTTACATCTTTTGGTACTCACACTATGAATATGTGTAGCATTACGCTCGAGATTCATTAAGAATAAACCATTCACCATCGAAGCATGACCATAAAACATATCTCTCATATAAATAGAACAACCATTATTCTCGGATTTAAATGAGTAGCCATCTCGTATTAAACGAGATCCTGATACAATGTTCATGCTCAAACTTGGCACTAAATAACAATTATTGAGGTTCAAAACTAATCCCGTAGGTAAATGTAGAGGTAGCGTGCCGACGGCGATCACATCGACCTTGGAACCATTCCCGACGCGCATCGTCACCTCGTCCTTCGCCAGTCTCCGCTTATTCCGTAGTTCCTGCTTTGAGTTACAAATGTGAGCAACTGCACCGGTATCAAATACCCAGGAGCTACTACGAGTACTGGTAAGGTACACATCAATTACATGTATGTCACATATACCTTTCATTTTGCCGGCCTTCTTGTCTGCTAAGTATTTGGGGCAGTTCCGCTTCCAGTGACCACTTTCCTTGCAATAAAAGCACTCAGTCTCGGGCTTGGGTCCATTCTTTGGCTTCTTCCCGGTAGCTTGCTTACCGGGCGCGGCAACTCCCTTGCCGTCCTTCTTGAAGTTCTTCTTACCCTTGCCCCTTTTAAACTTAGTGGTTTTATTCACCATCAACACTTGATGTTCCTTTTTGACTTCTACCTCTGCTGATTTCAGCATTGCAAATACTTCAGGAATGGTCTTTTCCATCCCCTGCATATTGAAGTTCATCACAAAGCTCTTGTAGCTCGGTGGAAGCGACTGAAGGATTCTGTCAATGACCGCGTCATCCGGGAGATTAACTCCCAGCTGAGTCAAGCGGTTATGTAACCCAGACATAGTGAGTATGTGCTCACTGACAGAACTGTTTTCCTCCATCTTACAGCTGAAGAACTTGTCGGAGACTTCATATCTCTCGACCCGGGCATGAGCTTGAAAAACCATTTTCAGCTCTTCGAACATCTCATATGCTCCATGTCTCTCAAAACGCTTTTGGAGCCCCGGTTCTAAGCTGTAAAGCATGCCGCACTGAACGAGGGAGTAATCATCGGTATGTGTCTGCCAAGCGTTCATAACGTGTTGTTCTGCAGGGAGAATAGGTGCTTCACCTAGCGGTGCTTGTAGGACATAATCTTTCTTGGCAGCTATGAGGATGATCCTCAGGTTCCGGACCCAATCCGTATAGTTGCTGCCATCGTCTTTCAGCTTGGTTTTCTCTAGGAACGCGTTGAAGTTGAGGACAACGTTGGCCATTTGATCTACAATACATGTTGTAAAGATTTTAGACTAAGTTCATGATAATTAAGTTCATCTAAATCAAATTATTCAATGAACTCCCACTTAGATAGACATCCCTCCAGTCATCTAAGTATAACATGATCCGAGTTGACTAGGCCGTGTCCGATCATCACGTGAGACGGACTAGCCAACATCGGTGAACATTTTCATGTTGATCGTATCTTCTATACGACTCATGCTCGACCTTTCGGTCTTCTGTGTTTCGAGGCCATGTTTGTACATGCTAGACTCGTCAAGTCAACCTAAGTGTTTTGCATGTGTAAATCTGTCTTACACCCGTTGTATGTGAACGTTGGAATCTATCACACCCGATCATCACGTGGTGCTTCGAAACAACGAACTGTTGCAACGGTGCACAGTTAGGGGGAACACTTTCTTGAAATTATTATGAGGGATCATCTTATTTACTACCGTCGTTCTAAGTAAACAAGATGCAAAAACATGATAAACATCACATGAAATCAAATAATAATTGTGACATGATATGGCCAATATCACATAGCTCCTTTGATCTCCATCTTGGGGCTCCATGATCATCTTGTCATCGGCATGACACCATGATCTCCATCATCGTGTCTCCATGAAGTTGCTCGCCAACTATTACTTCTACTACTACGGCTAACACGTTTAGCAATAAAGTAAAGTAATTTACATGGCGTTTCTCAATGACACGCAGGTCATACAAAAAATAAAGACAACTCCTATGGCTCCTGCCGGTTGTCATACTCATCGACATGCAAGTCGTGATTCCTATTATAATAGTATGAACATCTCATACATCACATATATATCATTCATCATTCATCACAACTTTGGCCATATCACATCACAAAACACTTGCTGCAAAAACAAGTTAGACGTCCTCTAATTGTTGTTGCAAGTTTTACGTGGCTGCAATAGGGTTCTAGCAAGAACGTTTTCTTACCTACGTGAAAACCACAACGTGATTTGTCAACTTTTATTTACCCTTCATAAGGACCCTTTTCATCGAATCCGCTCCAACTAAAGTGGGAGAGACAGACACCCGCCAGCCACCTTATGCAACTAGTGCATGTCAGTCGGTGGAACCGGTCTCACGTAAGCGTACATGTAAGGTTGGTCTGGGCCACTTCATCCCACAATACCGTTGAAGCAAAATAAGACTAGTAGCGGCAAGAAAGTTGACAACATCTACGCCCACAACAAATTGTGTTCTACTCGTGCAAAAAGAACTACACATAGACCTAGCTCATGATGCCACTGTTGGGGAACGTTGCAGAAAACAAAAAATTTCCTACGGTTTCACCAAGATCCATCTATGAGTTCATCTAGCAACGAGTGATCGGATTGCATCTACATACCTTTGTAGATGACGCGTGTAAGCGTTCAAAGAACGGGGATGAGAAAGTCGTACTCGACGTGATTCAAATCACCGGAGATCCTAGCGCCGAACGGACGGCACCTCCGTGTTCAACACACGTACGGTCAGCGTGACATCTCCTCCTTGATCCAGCAAGGGGGGAGGAGAGGTTGATGAAGATCCAGCAGCACGACAGCGTGGTGGTGGATGCAGGGGTCACCGCAGCAGGGCTTCGCCGTTCTACTACGCGAGGAGGAGAGGTGTAGCAAGGGAGAGGGAGGTGCCAAGACTCAAGGGTGCAGCTGCCCCTCCCTCCCCCCTTTATATAGGCTCCCCTAGGGGGGGCGTCAGCCCTAGGAGATGGGATCTCCTAGGGGGGGCGGCGGCCAAGGGGTGGAGTGCCCCCCAAGCCAGGTGGGGCGCCCCCCCACCCCAGGGTTCCCAACCCTAGGCGCATGGGGTGGGCCAAGGGGGCGCACAAGCCCACTATGGGCTGGTTCCCCTCCCCACTTTGGCCCATGGGGCCCTCCGGGATGGGTGGCCCCACCCGATGGACCCCCGGGACCCTTCCGGTGGTCCCGGTACAATACCGGTGACCCCGAAACTCTCCCGATGGCCGAAACTGCACTTCCTATATATAATTCTTCACCTCCGGACCATTCTGGAACTCCTCGTGACGTCCGGGATCTCATACGGGACTCCGAACAACTTTCGGGTTACTGCATATTCATATCTCTACAACCCTAGCGTCATCGAACCTTAAGTGTGTAGACCCTATGAGTTCGGGAGACATGTAGACATGACCGAGATGACTCTCCGATCAATAACCAACAGCGGGATCTGGATACCCATGTTGGCTCCCACATGCTCCTCGATGATCTCATCGGATGAACCACGATGTCGAGGATTCAAGCAACCCCGTATACAATTCCCTTTGTCAATCGGTACGTTATGTAACACCCCGGTGTAATGATGCTACAGTAACCCCTGGGGTTAAGTTAATCTTTTTGCTAAACATGTGCCTGATCATTATTGTCTCATGTTCTTTCACATTCCAGTTGAATTCAAATTCAAATTTTGTCTGAAATTCAAAATGCTCAGACATGAAAACAAAAATGTTCATCATGTGCAGAAAAATCCACAACTAATATTGGTGGTGAACCAACATTTTTGCAAAAAGGTTTGAGTGGCCTAAGCTACTTCAAACAGTGGCCTAAGACATAAATTAAATGCCTTTTTAATTTATGAAAATGGCAAACTATTTCTAAAGCCTCACAATCTTTTTTTGGCAGTGCCTAATAATTCTTTGAGATTATTTTGTCCAATGGCATAATTTTTTTTTGCAAAGTCTTTATTGGCTAAAAGAAAAAGAAAAGAAAATGCAAAAGATGTTTACAAAAAAAAAGGGAAAGGAAAACCCCCCTGCCCCTGGGCCTAAGGCCGCAGAGACAGGCCCAGCTGGCCGTCGGCCCATCCCAGCCGGCCCACTCCCCCTTTCCTGTCGCTCTCCCCCCTCCTCCTGTTCCTCCGACTAGGCGAGGCAGAGCGCGCCCGTCCCCGCCGGACCCGCCTCGCCGGCATCGCCCGAGCGAGGGGATAAGGCTTGCGCCTCCTCGCCTCCTCGATCCCCGCCTCCACTTGCACCACCCACTCCACCTGCTCTTTCCCCCACCCTGTCTCGCTCGCCCGCCTCTCCCGAGCGCGCTCGCCGCCGTTCTCCGTCGTCACCGCGGCCACAGCCACCGCCTCGCTCCGCCGTCTTGTCGTGAAGCTCCGCCGGGGTCGACTCCGTCGTCTGGTGCCCCCAGGTGGAGCTGGGAAGCACCGCTGACGTCGCACGAGCTCGTCCCCTTCCGCCCTTGTCGCCGGCGAGATCCCTCGAATTCCGGCTTCCCCTGCGCTCCTAAACTACCAAGGGCCATCGGCGTGCCGCTCGGTGAGCTCTCCTACCTTCTCCCTCTCCTTGCCTACTTGGCGCGCCCCCTAGCTGCTTCCCCACGTGCGCCCGAATGCAGCGCCGCGGAGCTCGTCGCCGGCGAGACTCCGGTGACCTTTTGGTCACGGGCTCAAGCCCGTTGGACTCGCCGCACCACGGGGATCCTCCCCAGCCCTTCCTTTCGTTCCGTAGCACGCTGCTTCGCCTTCGCCATCACACGCCCGAAGGTCGTCGCCGCCTTTTCCGTCGCCGGCGATGCTCCGGTCGTCCCCGACGCCAGTCATCGTCACCATCGTGTGCGCGGTGCCGGGCCGCGCCCTTAGGTCCAAGCCGTAGGTCCGGAGGCCCCCAGTAGCGCGGCTCCGGCCAACTCCGGCGAGGCGCCGCCGTCGCCTTGGTCGCCGGAGCCCTCCCCGGCGCTGCCACCAACATGGATGCGTGGGCCCCATCACCTGAGTCACTGACGCTGGGCCCCACGGGACCCTGTTGACTGGTTTGACCAGTCAACATGCTGACTGGGCTTCTCTGTGACACTGACGTGCGGGCCCCACCACGTAATTAGATTAACTAAACCGGTTTTATAAATAAAACTAATTAGTTAACCTAACCAGTCACTGACTGCTGGGGCCCACGCCCCCTAACTAACCCTGTTAGCTTAGTTAAGCCTCTGTTAGACAGAGAGGCTGACAGGTGGGTCCCACCTGTCAGTTTGACTGGTCAGCAGAGCTGACGCAATGCTGACGTCACTACTGGCGCAATAAACCTTTTCTGCTTTTAAAATAATTCAGAAATTGGTTTAAACTTTGAAAATCCGTAACTTTTAAACCGTAACTCGGATGAAAATGTTTTCTATATGAAAGTTGCTCAGAAAAATCCAACGAATCCGAATATGCGGTCCGTTCATCTGTCACATGCCCCTAGCATGCTGAACATGGAACTTTCCCCCTCCGGTCATCTGTCTGACACAGGTCCGGAACCGGGAACACCTTCCCGGTTGATTTCCCCCTTCACCTATAACGTCTAGGACCGCGTTAGAGCACGCTTAGCGCTACGTATCGTCATGTCATGCTTAGTGTTACCTCTGTTTGCTATGTATTTACTGTTTCTTCCCCCTCTTCTCTCCGGTAGACCCCGAGGCCGCTGATGCCCCGGTGATCGACTACGTCGTCGACAACGACCCCTCCTTGCCAGATCAACCAGGCAAGCCCCCCCTTTGATCATCCCGATATCGCCCATTCCATTCTCTCATGCTTGCATTAGATTTTGCTACTGTTATTGTATGCTCCTATTCTGATGCATAGCCTGCTTTTGTACCTGTTATTGTACCTTACCTGCTTATCCTAATCTGCTTAGTATAGGTTGGTTAGTGATCCATCAGTGACCCCCACCTTGTCCTTGTTGCCCCTGCTTCATCATTGAAGACCCGATCAACGGGATCGAAGACCAGGCCCCTGCACCGCACATCACTTTCCCCTTAGTTGCTCGACACTACTGGGATACTATCGAGTGCCGAGGGTGAGACCTCTACAACACTTCTGATGTTAACCCTGTAGTGTAGCTATTCGGTCGTGGTCATCGAGGGTGATTTCCTCCTTAACCACTTCCGATACGGCTCTGTCGTGCAACCCCTCAAGTGTGAACCTCGAGGGTGATTCCTCTACGTTCACCTTGATGATTACATTGAGTGGAACCCACCGGGGGTGATTCCTTGGGTTTTTCCTCTTGATGTTTGGACACACGGATACTTGGACTTTACAACTGTTACTTGGAAAGTGATGTGGAGACGGGTTGACCTGGAAGGTGCCCGTGAGATAATTACGAGGCGTGGCCGGGCATTCTTAGCCCTTGCCGCAAGTCCTCGAGACGGGGCAACGGGGTCACCTCTTTCGTGAGTCTCTGCTTGTTACCGCGCGTTCCTAATCCACTACGATTTGGATATTTGATCCGAGGGGCCTCTGGCCTGATAGCACTAACCATCACGTGGGCATAGTATGGGCGTTCTGCGTCGTATGCATCAGCCGAAGCTTAATAGACGTCAGCGACGGAGCGGCGCACGCCGGGTTGGACTGGTAAGCTCCTGCCTTTTTAGGGAGGTAGCTAGGTCTGCTCACCGGCCGCGTTCGCAACGTGCAGGAGTTCCCGGGGCGATGGCCCATGACCCCTGGGGGCATAGGTTTAGTCCGGCGTGCTTGACCTCTCTATTTAAGCCTAGGTCGGGTTGCGGCGTATTGTTTGGCCGAGGCCGGGCATGACCCTGGAAAGTGTGTCCGGCCGGAGTCAATCGAGCGTGGTGGGTAAGTTGGTGCACCCCTGCAGGGAAGAACTAATCTATGCATAGCCTGTCCTACGGTAACGGACACTTGGAGTTGTATCCCGATCGATACAACTAGAACTGGATACTTGTGATGAGAACTGGATGGTGATGAGGATTTGATTGTGATGATAACTGGATAGTATGGCTCTGGGATTGCTTTCTCGCAGGGAGTCGAGAAAGGATCTCTGGCCGAGGTTGATAACACTACTACCGCTTTACTTTATGCTACTCTACTCCCTCTTGTTTGCTGCAAGATGGTGGTTTCCAGAAGATGCTAGTCTTCGATAGGACTAGACCTTCTCTCTATTCTGGCGTTTCTGCAGCCCAGTCCACATATACAGCCTTCCTTTGATAATGTTGCATATGTAGTGTAGATCCTTGCTTGCGAGTACTTTGGATGAGTACTCACGGTTGCTTTGCTCCCTCCTTTTCCCCCTTCTTTCTTCTTTCTGGTTGTTGCAACCAGATGGTGGAGTCCAGGAGCCAGATGCCACCTTTGACGACTGCTGCTACCCCGAGGGTGCCTACTACCACGTGACGGACGCCGACGACCAAGAGTAGTTAGGAGGCTCCCAGGCAGGAGGCCTTGCCTTTTCGATCGTAGATGCTTTTGTGCTAGCCTTCTTAAGGCAAACTTGTTTAACTCATGTCTGTACTCAGATATTGTTGCTTCCGCTGACTCGTTTGTATTCAAGCTGATGTATTCGAGCCCTCGAGGCCCCTGGCTTGTAATATAAAGCTTGTATTATTTTAATTTGTGTCTAGAGTTGTGTTGTGATATCTTCCCGTGAGTCCTTGATCTTGATCGTACACATTTGCGTGTATGATTAGTGTACGATTGAATCGAGGGCGTCACAAGTTGGTATCAGAGCCGACTGCCTGTAGGTAGCCCCCTTTCCAACTCCTTGGCCGAAGTTGAGTCTAGTCGTCCAAAACTGTTTTACTAACTTGGCTGTGTGGCTTACGGGCCCACGTCGCCATATGGGTGGTGTTAGCATCTTTTACTCCTCGTCTATACTCTGGGACTCTGAACTCTCTTCTATTCGGGTTAAATGAATTTACTAACATTAGGATCCCGTGACCACATTCACCCCGAAGTTGGATGAAGCCATAGTTATTCCTTAGAATAGCTTTTTGAGTAGTGCACACCCTGTCGTGTTGACTACGGAGTGGAATCCATCGTACCTCCTTCATTATGCATGTTTTCATCATGAATGATCCTTATCTTTGCAAATGCTCAATGCTGAACTACCCCTGTTACATGTTAGCAGGATGGTTAGACCCGCTGGTCGTGGCTGTGGTGCCAACGACCCACCACCGCCTGAATTCTTTACTGGAATGAGGCAACAGTTTGAGTTAACTCGCCAGTTCATGGAAGGAATGATGGCTCAGTTTCCTCGTCCGAACATGAATCAACATCCAACCCGAGTAACTCTGCAGGACTTCATGCGCCTCAACCCATCTATCTACCGCAACTCAACTCAACCCCTTGATGCTGATGACTGGCTCCGCGACATCACATATGAAATGGAGTCTGCTAGTGTTGCCCCTGCCAGCTATGTCACCTTCGCATCTTTCTTTCTGAAGGGTCCTGCTGCTCAATGGTGGGACAGCCACAGGCGTACCCTACCTGCTGGAACGGTCATTACTTGGCCGGATTTCCAAGCTGCCTTCCATGCCCGTTTCATTCCTCAGGGAACCATGGACAGGAAGAAGCGAGAGTTCCGCAACCTCACCCAAGGCAACAAGACTGTAGATGCTTATCAACGGGAATTTCTGGACTTGTCACGTTATGCTGAAGAAGACATTGCAACTGATGCTCGTAAGCAAGAAAAGTTTCGTGATGGACTTCACCCAGATATCAAGCTAGCACTGCTCATTCATGACTTTGCCGACTTCGCCACCTTGGTGAACAAGGCTATTCAGGTTGAGACTGGTCTTCAGGAACACCAGGGATCCCTCAGGCGTAGCCGTGACGCTGGCCCATCTTCGGGCCCGTCAGCGCAGAAGCGTCGGATATGGATTCCCCACAGCATGTATCGTCCAACCGCACCTACACCAAGACAGTCCTATGCTGCACCTCGTCTGCCTCCTCCACCAGAGAGGCAGCCTCTTCGAGATGTACCATCCCAAGCTCCTGCTCCCGATCCCAATGATGGTCTGTGCTTCAGATGTGGCCGCCCCGGCCACCTTGCTAAAGAGTGCACTCAGAAAAAGAGCCAACTGGCTCTACCTTCAACTGGCCGTAACAATCAGCCCTATAACAACAATGCCAGACCTTATGGTCGTGGGCATGCTAATCATGTTGATCTGAATGAAGCTCAAGACCAGCCTGCCACTGTGATGGGTACTCTTCTCGTTAATTCAGTACCAGCTGCTGTTTTATTCGATACAGGAGCATCGCATTCTTTCGTATCAGAAGATTTTGCATTCATGCATGGCATTAAATACGAAGAGATGCACACTCCACTAGTGGTAAAAACCCCTGCGGGCCAATGCCAAACCTCCATGATTAGCCACAACGTTTCAGTTGAAATCGAAGGGTTGGAATTCTTTGCATCCCCCATTATTCTGAAGTCTTCCAATATTGACCTAATTCTGGGAATGGATTGGTTGAAAGCACATACGACTTCTATCGTTTGTGCCTCTAAAACCGTCCATCTTCTACACCCTTCAGATGAGATAGTAAGCTACAATGCTCGTCTGGTTTGAAACGCTGAAGCACGACTTTATGTGCTGAATGCGTTGAACGCGGCACCTCTTGAGGGAATTGAAAAGATTCCAGTCGTCCGCGACTTCCAAGACGTATTTCCAGAAGAACTTCCAGGAATACCCCCTGCCCGGGCTGTCGAGTTCGTCATCGACTTGATACCAGGCACCGTTCCTATTGCAAAACGATCCTACAAGATGCCACCTCATGAACTCCTTGAGCTTAAGGAGGAAATCGACAAATCTCTTCACAAGGGTTTCATTCGTCCAAGTTCCTCTGCTTGGGGAGCACCTTCTCTCTTCGTCAAGAAGAAGGACGGTACGAACCGTTTGGTCCAAGACTATCGTCCTATCAACCAAGCTACAATTCAAAACAAATATCCCCTTCCTCGGATCAATGATCTGTATGATCAACTGGCTGGTTCATCGATATTCTCTAAACTCGACTTGAGGTTGGGTTACCACCAGATCCGTGTTCGTGAAGAGGATATTCCAAAGACCGCATTTGTGACTCGTTATGGTTCTTACGAGTACACCGTCATGTCATTCGGTTTAACCAATGCTCCAGCTACATTCTCTCGTCTGATGAACTATATATTCATGGATTACCTCGACAAGTTCGTCGTAGTCTATTTGGATGATATCCTGGTATATTCGAAGAATAAAGAAGAACATGCTGAACATCTTCGTCTTGTTCTGGAGAAGCTTCGAGAGCATCAACTTTATGCCAAGTATTCCAAGTGTGAATTCTGGTTACCCGAAGTCACCTACCTTGGTCATGTTATCTCCAAGGATGGTATTGCCGTCAACCCAGAGCGCGTTCAGGCTATTCTTGACTGGACCCCTCCAAAGACTGTCAAGCAAGTCAGAAGCTTTCTCGGACTGGCCAGCTATTGTCGCCGCTTTGTCGAGAACTTCTCCAAGATCGCCAAGCCACTGACTAATCTGCTTCACAAAGGCGTTAAGTTCGATTGGACAGACAAATGTCAGGAAAGTTTCCAGGCACTCAAGGATAAACTGACTTCTGCCCCAGTGCTTGCTCCCCCTGATTCTCGCAAGGACTTTGTCATCTATTGGTGACGCTTCACGTCAAGGATTAGGCTGTGTTCTAATGCAAGAGCGCAGGGTGATTGCCTATGCCTCCCGTCAAGTGCGTCCTCACGAAGAAAACTACCCGGTTCATGACCTTGAGCTTGCAGCGGTTATCTTTGCATTGAAGCTATGGCGACAATACCTTCTCGGTAATCGTTGTGAGATCTTCACTGATCATCAGAGTCTGAAGTACCTGTTTACTCAGCCAGATCTGAACCTCCGTCAGCAGCGATGGATGGAAGCTATTGCTGACTACAACTGCGGTATATCTTATACACCTGGCAAGGCTAATGTAATGGCCGAGGCCCTAAGCCGAAAGTCTTATTGCAATAATCACCAGGTCTACAAAGCTCAACCCCGCCTTTATGAAGAGCTATCCAAGCTGAACCTTCAACTAGTTCCACAGGGTTCTCTGAATAACCTTGTTTTGGAACCAACTCTTCTGAAAGCAATCAAGTCTGCTCAAGCCAAAGATGCTCATGTTGATCTGATGAAAAAGGATCTTGCCTTAGAGAAATCCAGAGATTTCTCACTTGGTGAAGATGGAACCTTATACTTCAGAGATCGCATTGTCGTACCCCGGTTCGAGCTTATGACAGAGAAGGTGATGAAAGAAGCACATGACACCCCTCTCTCTATTCATCCGGGAAGTACCAAGATGTATCTAGACATCCGTCAGAAGTACTGGTGGTCTAAGATGAAGCAAGACATTGCTCGATATATTGAAGAATGTGACGTTTGCCATCGCGTCAAAGCAGAACATCAGAAACCGGCTGGACTTCTACAACCGCTTCCGATTCCTGAATGGAAGTGGGATAAGATCCAAATGGACTTCGTCACTGGCCTTCCCAAGTCTCAGAAAGGTAACGATGCTATATTTGTCGTCATCGACCAATTCTCGAAGGTTGCTCACTTTCTGCCAGTCAAGGAGACAATCAGTGCTAGTCAATTAGCAAACTTGTATATCTCCAGAATTGTGTCACTCCATGGCATTCCGAAGGAGATCAGTTCAGACCGCGGCAGTATTTTCACTTCTAAGTTCTGGGATAGTTTCCAAGAGGCAATGGGAACTCGTTTTACCTGGAGCACTGCTTATCATCCCCAATCCCAAGGCCAAGTCGAGCGAGTCAATCAAATTCTTGAAGACATGCTTCGAGCTTGTGTTATTTCTTTCGGCAAGAAGTGGGAAGAATCTCTCCCTTATGCGGAGTTCTCTTATAACAACAGCTATCAAGCCAGCTTGAAGATGGCACCCTTTGAAGTGCTCTATGGACGTAAGTGCGGAACCCCTCTGAATTGGTCAGAAACTGGGGAACGGGCACTCATTGGTTCGGACATTATTCAACAAGCTGAAGAGCAGGTTCGCATTGTCCGGGATAATCTCAAGGCGGCCCAATCCCGCCAGAAGAGCAACTATGACCGGAAACACTGGGGTTCAACTTACCAACCTGGTGAACAAGCTTATCTGCGTGTCACTCCTTTGAGAGGCACTCATCGGTTCGGAGTCAAGGGCAAGCTAGCTCCGCGCTACATTGGTCCCTTCCGTATTCTCGCCCGTCGTGGACTGGTGGCTTATCAACTGGAGTGCCACCTCAGTTCTCTCACGTTCATGACGTCTTCCATGTGTCGCAACTTCGTCGATGCTTCAAGGATCCGGAACGTGAAGTGGATCCGGAATTGATTGAAGTTCAAGATGATCTCACTTACAAAGAGCATCCGATCTGCATTCTTGAAGAAGCTGAACGTCGAACCCGCCAGAAGGTTACCAAGTTCCTCAAGGTGCAATGGTCGAATCATGCTAAAGAGGAAGCCACTTGGGAACGCGAAGATAACCTCCGGGCTGAATACCCCGATCTTTTCCCTTCTACCTCTTAATTCTCGGGACGAGAATTTCTTTTAGAGGAGGAGAGTTGTAACACCCCGGTGTAATGATGCTACAGTAACCCCTGGGGTTAAGTTAATCTTTTTGCTAAACATGTGCCTGATCATTATTGTCTCATGTTCTTTCACATTCCAGTTGAATTCAAATTCAAATTTTGTCTGAAATTCAAAATGCTCAGACATCAAAACAAAAATGTTCATCATGTGCAGAAAAATCCACAACTAATATCGGTGGTGAACCAACATTTTTGCAAAAAGGTTTGAGTGGCCTAAGCTACTTCAAACAGTGGCCTAAGAAATAAATTAAATGCCTTTTTAATTTATGAAAATGGCAAACTATTTCTAAAGCCTCACAATCTTTTTTTGGCAGTGCCTAATAATTCTTTGAGATTATTTTGTCCAATGGCATAAATTTTTTTTGCAAAGTCTTTATTGGCTAAAAGAAAAAGAAAAGAAAATGCAAAAGCTGTTTACAAAAAAAAAGGGAAAGGAAAACCCCCCTGCCCCTGGGCCTAAGGCCGCAGAGACAGGCCCAGCTGGCCGTCGGCCCATCCCAGCCGGCCCACTCCCCCTTTCCTGTCGCTCTCCCCCCTCCTCCTGTTCCTCCGACCGGGCGAGGCAGAGCGCGCCCGTCCCCGCCGGACCCGCCTCGCCGGCATCGCCCGAGCGAGGGCATAAGGCTTGCGCCTCCTCGCCTCCTCGATCCCCGCCTCCACTTGCACCACCCACTCCACCTGCTCTTTCCCCCACCCTGTCTCGCTCGCCCGCCTCTCCCGAGCGCGCTCGCCGCCGTTCTCCGTCGTCACCGCGGCCACAGCCACCGCCTCGCTCCGCCGTCTTGTCGTGAAGCTCCGCCGGGGTCGACTCCGTCGTCTGGTGCCCCCAGGTGGAGCTGGGAAGCACCGCTGACGTCGCACGAGCTCGTCCCCTTCCGCCCTTGTCGCCGGCGAGATCCCTCGAATTCCGGCTTCCCCTGCGCTCCTAAACTACCAAGGGCTATCGGCGTGCCGCTCGGTGAGCTCTCCTACCTTCTCCCTCTCCTTGCCTACTTGGCGCGCCCCCTAGCTGCTTCCCCACGTGCGCCCGAACGCAGCGCCGCGGAGCTCGTCGCCGGCGAGACTCCGGTGACCTTTTGGTCACGGGCTCAAGCCCGTTGGACTCGCCGCACCACGGGGATCCTCCCCAGCCCTTCCTTTCGTTCCATAGCACGCTGCTTCGCCTTCGCCATCACACGCCCGAAGGTCGTCGCCGCCTTTTCCGTCGCCGGCGATGCTCCGGTCGTCCCCGACGCCAGTCATCGTCACCATCGTGTGCGCGGTGCCGGGCCGCGCCCTTAGGTCCAAGCCGTAGGTCCGGAGGCCCCAAGTAGCGCGGCTCCGGCCAACTCCGGCGAGGCGCCGCCGTCGCCTTGGTCGCCGGAGCCCTCCCCGGCGCAGCCACCAACATGGATGCGTGGGCCCCATCACCTGAGTCACTGACGCTGGGCCCCACGGACCCTGTTGACTGGTTTGACCAGTCAACATGCTGACTGGGCTTCTCTGTGACACTGACGTGCGGGCCCCACCACGTAATTAGATTAACTAAACCGGTTTTATAAATAAAACTAATTAGTTAACCTAACCAGTCACTGACTGCTGGGGCCCACGCCCCCTAACTAACCCTGTTAGCTTAGTTAAGCCTCTGTTAGACAGAGAGGCTGACAGGTGGGTCCCACCTGTCAGTTTGACTGGTCAGCAGAGCTGACGCAATGCTGACGTCACTACTGGCGCAATAAACCTTTTCTGCTTTTAAAATAATTCAGAAATTGGTTTAAACTTTGAAAATCCGTAACTTTTAAACCGTAACTCGGATGAAAATGTTTTCTATATGAAAGTTGCTCAGAAAAATCCAACGAATCCAAATATGCGGTCCGTTCATCTGTCACATGCCCCTAGCATGCTGAACATGGAACTTTCCCCCTCCGGTCATCTGTCTGACACAGGTCCGGAACCGGGAACACCTTCCCGGTTGATTTCCCCCTTCACCTATAACGTCTAGGACCGCGTTAGAGCACGCTTAGCGCTACGTATCATCATGTCATGCTTAGTGTTACCTCTGTTTGCTATGTATTTACTGTTTCTTCCCCCTCTTCTCTCCGGTAGACCCCGAGGCCGCTGATGCCCCGGTGATCGACTACGTCGTCGACAACGACCCCTCCTTGCTAGATCAACCAGGCAAGCCCCCCCTTTGATCATCCCGATATCGCCCATTCCATTCTCTCATGCTTGCATTAGATTTTGCTACTGTTATTGTATGCTCCTATTCTGATGCATAGCCTGCTTTTGTACCTGTTATTGTACCTTACCTGCTTATCCTAATCTGCTTAGTATAGGTTGGTTAGTGATCCATCAGTGACCCCCACCTTGTCCTTGTTGCCCCTGCTTCATCATTGAAGACCCGATCAACGGGATCGAAGACCAGGCCCCTGCACCGCACATCACTTTCCCCTTAGTTGCTCGACACTACTGGGATACTATCGAGTGCCGAGGGTGAGACCTCTACAACACTTCTGATGTTAACCCTGTAGTGTAGCTATTCGGTCGTGGTCATCGAGGGTGATTTCCTCCTTAACCACTTCCGATACGGCTCTGTCGTGCAACCCCTCAAGTGTGAACCTCGAGGGTGATTCCTCTACGTTCACCTTGATGATTACATTGAGTGGAACCCACCGGGGGTGATTCCTTGGGTTTTTCCTCTTGATGTTTGGACACACGGATACTTGGACTTTACAACTGTTACTTGGAAAGTGATGTGGAGACGGGTTGACCTGGAAGGTGCCCGTGAGATAATTACGAGGCGTGGCCGGGCATTCTTAGCCCTTGCCGCAAGTCCTCGAGACGGGGCAACGGGGTCACCTCTTTCGTGAGTCTCTGCTTGTTACCGCGCGTTCCTAATCCACTACGATTTGGATATTTGATCCGAGGGGCCTCTGGCCTGATAGCACTAACCATCACGTGGGCATAGTATGGGCGTTCTGCGTCGTATGCATCAGCCGAAGCTTAATAGACGTCAGCGACGGAGCGGCGCGCGCCGGGTTGGACTGGTAAGCTCCTGCCTTTTTAGGGAGGTAGCTAGGTCTGCTCACCGGCCGCGTTCGCAACGTGCAGGAGTTCCCGGGGCGATGGCCCATGACCCCTAGGGGCATAGGTTTAGTCCGGCGTGCTTGACCTCTCTATTTAAGCCTAGGTCGGGTTGCGGCGTATTGTTTGGCCGAGGCCGGGCATGACCCTGGAAAGTGTGTCCGGCCGGAGTCAATCGAGCGTGGTGGGTAAGTTGGTGCACCCCTGCAGGGAAGAACTAATCTATGCATAGCCTGTCCTACGGTAACGGACACTTGGAGTTGTATCCCGATCGATACAACTAGAACTGGATACTTGTGATGAGAACTGGATGGTGATGAGGATTTGATTGTGATGATAACTGGATAGTATGGCTCTGGGATTGCTTTCTCGCAGGGAGTCGAGAAAGGATCTCTGGCCGAGGTGATAACACTACTACCGCTTTACTTTATGCTACTCTACTCCCTCCTGTTTGCTGCAAGATGGTGGTTTCCAGAAGATGCTAGTCTTCGATAGGACTAGACCTTCTCTCTATTCTGGCATTTCTGCAGCCCAGTCCACATATACAGCCTTCCTTTGATAATGTTGCATATGTAGTGTAGATCCTTGCTTGCGAGTACTTTGGATGAGTACTCACGGTTGCTTTGCTCCCCCTTTTCCCCCTTCTTTCTTCTTTCTGGTTGTTGCAACCAGATGGTGGAGTCCAGGAGCCAGATGCCACCTTTGACGACGGCTGCTACCCCGAGGGTGCCTACTACCACGTGACGGACGCCGACGACCAAGAGTAGTTAGGAGGCTCCCAGGCAGGAGGCCTTGCCTTTTCGATCGTAGATGCTTTTGTGCTAGCCTTCTTAAGGCAAACTTGTTTAACTCATGTCTGTACTCAGATATTGTTGCTTCCGCTGACTCGTTTGTATTCAAGCTGATGTATTCGAGCCCTCGAGGCCCCTGGCTTGTAATATAAAGCTTGTATTATTTTAATTTGTGTCTAGAGTTGTGTTGTGATATCTTCCCGTGAGTCCTTGATCTTGATCGTACACATTTGCGTGTATGATTAGTGTACGATTGAATCGAGGGCGTCACACGTTACTTGCCCGAGATTCAATCGTCGGTATCCCAATACCTCGTTCAATCTCGTTATGGGCAAGTCACTTTACTCGTACCGTAATGCATGATCCCGTGACCAGACACTTGGTCACTTTGAGCTCATTGTGATGATGCATTACCGAGTGCGCCCAGAGATACCTCTCCGTCATACGGAGTGACAAATCCCAGTCTTGATCCGTGTCAACCCAACAGACACTTTTGGAGATACCCGTAGTATACCTTTATAGTCACCCAGTTACGTTTTGACGTTTGGTACACCCAAAGCACTCCTACGGTATCCAGGAGTTACACGATCTCATGGTCTAAGGAAAAGATACTTGACATTGGAAAAACTCTAGCAAACGAACTATACGATCTTGTGCTATGCTTAGGATTGGGTCTTGTCCATCACATCGTTCTCCTAATGATGTGATCTCGTTATCAATGACATCCAATGCCCATAGTCAGGAAACCATGACTATCTGTTGATCAACGAGATAGTCAACTCGAGGCTTACTAGGGACATGTTGGTGTCTATGTATTCACACATGTATTACGATTTCCGGATGACACAATTATAGCATGAATAAAAGACAATTATCATGAACAAGGAAATATAATAATAATCCTTTTATTATGGCCTCTAGGGCATATTTCCAACAGGCATGGCGCTGAGGACACTGCGGACCAGCACTCTTCTGCTGGCCAGGGGGAGAAGGCGGCCCTTCCAGCCGGCTAACCGAGCTTTGATCCTATCGATGAGGAACTGCAGGTGCACTAATTTAAGCCGTGTCGTCATCACCGGGAGTCCTAGATATCTAATGGGGAAATAGGTGATGGAACCACCAAAACTCCCAAGGATCTCGGAGAGATCAATGTGTTCACATCTAATCGGCGTCACTGTTGATTTGGCCGGGTTGATATGCAGGCCAGTGGCGTTTCCAAATTCAGTTAGTATCTCCATAATGGTTTGCACTTCATGCTGGTCCGGGTTTGCGAAGATTACTGCATCATCCGCATAAAGACTAACTCTAAGTTTGATCTCACGGCCTGGCAGAGGGGCAATCAGGTCTTGTTCCACCGCTGCTTTGAGTACTCTATGAAGGGGGTCAATGGCTAGGATGAAAAGGAGCGGCGAGAGGGGCTCGCCCTGCCGCAGTCCCTTTCTGTGCACTATCTTCTGCCCGGCGACGCCATTGAGTAGGAAGGCCGATGAGGAGGTGGAGAGAAGGAGGGCAATCCAGTCGCGCCACCTTGCGCTAAAACCTAACTGTTGGAGCAGCTCGAGCAGATAATCCCATGAGACATTATCAAAAGCCTTGGAGATATCTAATTTGAGTAGCAGGGCTGGGGTCTTCTTAGAGTGGAGGGACTTGACACAATTTTGCACGTAGAGGTAGCTATCATGTATGCATTTGGTTCTGAGGAAAGCCGTCTGTGCCGGGGAAATCAAGCTTTGAATCACCGTTGCAAGGCGGAGCGAGAGCACTTTGGAGATCAGTTTTGCAACAGAGTGAATTAGGCTAATCGGTCTGTAGTCGTTGATTGTAGCAGCACCATCTTTCTTGGGAAGAAGAACTACAACAGGTGTGTTGAGCGTTTGGAAATTTCCCCCGGCTAAGTGGTAGAACTGATGAAAAACGTCCATCACGTCCCCTTTTATGGTTGGCCAGCAACTTCTGAAGAAAACCCCGGAGAAGCCATCCGGGCCAGGAGATTTCTCCGCCGGCGATTGCTTGATTGCCTGCCACACTTCCTGCTCAGTGAACGGATTGTCTAGGCCGCCACCTTGGACCCTTGGCATGTCGATGAGCTCCAGTCAATAGTGCTAGCTCGGTCCTGTCTAGTCCCTAATGATCCAGCGAAGTGACTATGGACGATTTCCTCTTTTTCATCGTCGGAGGTGGCCACCCCAGTCGGTCCGTGCAGCGAGTGAATGAAAATTTTCCTGCGCCTGGCATTGATCTTGGCCTGAAAGAAGGCTGCTTGGGCATCCCCTGCCCGCAGCCATGTTATCCTAGACGCCTGGCGTTTTCGGGCCCTTTCCACCGCTGCCAGCCGAAGAATTCGCAGCTTCAGAAGCTTTCTAAGGTGAAACTCACCCTACATGAGCGGCCGGCGCTCTTGCGCTATATCCAGCCGTAGCACTACCAGTGTAGCCAGCTGCAGTTGCATTTTAGCATCGCTAAACAACGATCTACTCCAAATTTTGAGGTCCCTAGCTACCCAGTGCATTTTGATGTTCAGGCGATCGAACGCGCAGGCCGCTGGGGCTGGCCGTTGCCATGCTCGCTGCACCGTCTCGTGGAAGCGCGGGAACCTTGGCCAGAACGATTCGAAACGGAACCGGGGCACCATCCTAGGGGCAGTAGCAGCAGCCAGGAGCAGCGGGCAGTGATCCGAGCATGAGGTGGACGCCGCGTGTAGCATGAAATCAGGGAACATGGTCTCCCACTCCATTGTGCAGAAAAATTTATCTATGCTCACAAGAGTTGGGTCTTGACACTCGCTACTCCAAGTGAAATGCCTATTTTTGCATTTGATCTCTCGCAGGCCGCCGGCGTCGATTGCCGCCCTAAACCTACCCATGATCCTCCTATTTATGTTGCTATTGTTTTTGTCACGGGCCTCGTAGATGATGTTAAAATCTCCATTTAGGAGCCAGGGCTCTCCATGGGGAGGGGCGGCTTGCAGTAGTTCAGCCAGAAAGGAGTCCTTTCGCGCGCTCTCAGATGGGCCGTAGACCGTCGTCAACCAAAAACTAGCTCCCGTGGAGAGAACTGTGACCTTGGCTGTGATGGAGAACTCGCCGATCATATGGGATTGGACTCTGGCCAAGGTCGAATCCCAGAAAATAGCAGCGCCTCCTCTTGTGCCATTAGCTAGCAGGACGATGCAGTCTTCGAGCCTTTGCCCTCCTACTTCTCTAGCGATCGTTGTCGTCCACTCCTCAAGTTTGGTCTCCTGGATGCAGAGAATGGCTAGGCGGTGCGCGTTTGCCGTGTCCTGAACTACAACACGCTGGGCTGGGTTGTTCAGGCCCCGGACGTTCCAGCTCATGATCGGGCTAGCCGTGCTACTCATCAGAAACATGAATCATCCGCGGGAGGCTGGCCCTAGGCGCGAGCCAGGGATGGACGACGACGACTTCTTTTACTGAAAGAAACCACAAGTACACAAACCTACCATCCGGGGGTTGCCAGCGGCCACCAATAGGCCCAAAACCCCGCTGGCAAACAACTAGCAGCCATGCCCAACTACTGTTACAACTCGCGAGCCCTAAGGCCGACAAACTACATCCTAACTTCACCCAGCCCGAGGCTGGTCGTCGTCGACTACAGTGATGATCTAACATGGGGAGACCGGGCGGCCAGAGGCCTCTCCATCAGCGCCAAGCATGCCGACAGCGGCCTTGAGAGCTTGGGCGTCCAAGCGGGTCAGCCTTGCGATCGCAGCTATGTCGTCTTCCGTCAGAGGCTCGTCGAAATGGCGGATGAGCGCCTCAGCCGCAGCCGCTGTCATCTTCTCCTTCGGTCCCAGGATCCCGAGGCCATGCACCAAACGGAATGTCGCGCGCTGCGCATGGGGCACCGCTGTCTGGTTGCTTGCCTGACGCGACAGCCCCCCCAAGACCAAACCAAATAGTAGAACGCATAAAAGTGCCCCCCCAAAATTTTTGGTATAGCGTGAGTTGCCCAAAAAAGTGCAAGGTGATCCTTACCGACGCACCCGACATAAGTGACAACAGACATAAGTGACGGGAAACAGCGGACATAAGTGACCTTTTCGTTGCAAGGTGATCCTTACTGACGCACCCGACCCCCGCGCCGCCCCCGCTCGGGCGACTCGGACGGTTCCCCAATCCTAGCTGCCGTTGGGGCCGACTCCTCCTTCCCTCACCCCGTCACCGCCGGAGAACGCTGCTGGGATGCGCGCGGGGCTGACGGCGGTGGCGGGGATCCTCCTCTCTCCAGTGTCTCACGGGTGGTACGGAGCCCTTACGCGTGTGGAGGCGCGGTAGATCCGGCGATGGCCGTGGCTGGTTCTGCCACGAGCGACGGCGACTGCGGCACATCGGGCAGCCCGGTCACGGTCGGCGGCACGTCATCCGGCTTCGGATCGGCAATGGCGTGGAGGGCCTGGTGGGCTGCTTGGCGGCACCTCCGGTCAGATCTGTTCTGGCCATTGTAGCCAGCGGTGGTGGTCATATCTTCCGTCTGAGGTAGTCGGCCTGAGACTGGGTGATCGAATCCCGAGATCTGTCATCTAGTCCCAGCTGCGAGTCGGGGAGACATGGTTGCCGGTGAAACCGAGCCAATGGCAGGCGATGGCGGCGTTCTGCGCCGTTACCTTGATGAAGGCATCGTCGAGTAACTATTGTCAATCCACTCGTGCCCCAACATGTGTGCAAATTTTCATGAAGAAAAAACATTCGGAAATGCTTTTGTAAAAAAAATCATGCTCTAAAAAAATCTGTTTTCGAAATGATTTTGGAGCATCAATTTTGTTTTTTGCACAAAAGCATTTTGAAATGTAGTTTCTTCATGAAAATTCGCACGCATGTTGAGAATTTGTCAATGTTTGTTTAAAAGAAAATCTGATTTTTACTACTTCATATTTAATTTCATTGAGGGCACTTTCGTCCAACAACTCTCTTTCCCCCAACTAGTAGTAATCGTGCGCACACACATCATGTTTAATACTTCCTCTGTTCTAAATTACTTGTCTTGGATTTGTCTAGATACGGATGTATTTAGACTCATTTTAGTGCTAGATATATTCGTATCTAGACAAATCTAAGACAAATAATTCGGAACGGAGGGAGTAGTATTTTCAGGAGTTTGCCTCAATGCCTCCCGCAATTCCCCCTTTTTTTTGCAAAAGAAATTTCCGCGACTCTCCCTTTGATATACGGATGTTGCCTAAATTTTGGTCGTTCAACAGGATAAATTATGTTGTGTGCCGACATGAGAGTGGTCAATTTGCGTCGGTTGCAGACCTACACTGCACTTGTGCATTTCTCCACTAAAAGGATGTGTCTCGCCCTTCAGGCTCAACTTCTCGACGTGGCAAGGTTCTGGCTCACTGTCCAGACGGGGCTCCTCCTAGGTGCGTGGCGTTTCGAGTCCTCGAAAACACCTGCCAAATGATTTCTTTAAAAAAAACACCTGCCAGATTGCTTACTTACCGCGTTTCCGGACAGATTTTGTTTGGCGTGAGCTGCGGTGCATCACCTTGACATCCAGTGTACACGATGATATGTTCATATGTGAGCATTTCCTAGTAGCAAGAAAAAGGCACGTCATGTGCCTTTGCCCGTAGATTGCTTTGGTGTGTGTGGGGGGATGCGTTGCTAGTCGATCCATTGCATCAAACCTAGCTAGCTTTGCACGTACAGATTGCTCCGGCGATCGATTGTTAGGATAATCACGATTAAGTAACCCAGTCCAGTACGGACTTGTAGCCTGAACCGAGTCGGTCGTGTATATAGGTATATTGACGTGAGTAAGCCTCTCAGGAGGTGGATACTGATTGAGTCAGCTCGTAAAAAATGTTCAGACCTGTATGATATCCAATACGAGAATGTACCACACTTCTATTTTTCATGTGGCCGCCTTGGCCACTCAGATCTGTATTGTCCGACACCGGGGACTAGGGATGCCAATGGAGATTTACCATTTGGGAAAAACTTGAGGCCGATGGATGAATGGAAGAGGGCGTACTCGGGTGATGGCTCATCAAAGGAGCATCAGGGTTTTTCGGGTAATAAAGCTGAGACGAGGAACTCTAGTACTGCTGTAGAGAAGGGTGCAGAGGTCACCTCCCCAATCAAACAACGCGAGCAGTACAAGCGCAAGGGGGGGCCGAACACTAATCAGCAGGTTTACAGGAGGGTGGAAACGCCACTTCTGACAAATGAACCATTTGCGGCTAATGGTGAAGGTGTAGTTCTTGGGTCCTCTGGAAAAGATCCGAGCCAGGAAAAGGATGGAGAGGAGCCACGGGAACCGAAGAAAAAGAAACCTACGCTGGTGAATTCCGGCAGCACGGCAGAGGCTGCGATGCAGCCCTGCCACTCGCAATGAGTTGTCTAAGCTGGAACTGTCGAGGGCTTGGGAACCCATCGACAGTTCGAGAGCTTCGCAGTGTAGTGAAGCAGGAAGTGCCCTGTCTCCTGTTTGTTATGGAGACAAAAATCTCAGCAAAGAGAGTCGAAGCGTTGCAAAATCAGTTAGGCTTTGCGGGGTGTTTTGCTGTGGATAGCAGAGGATTGAGTGGAGGTATTGGTCTGTTTTGGTCGGCTGACATTACAGTCGAGCTAAAGAATTATAGTTCTGCCCACATCGATGTGGAAGTGCGGAAGGTGGAAGGAAGATCAGAAAAGTGGAGGTTCACTGGTTTCTACGGTGCACCAAAGGTGGAGGATCGCTATCAGAGTTGGCGTTTTCTCCGGACTTTGTTCGCGGTACAACATTCAGCATGGATGTGTATCGGCGATTTAATGAAACTCTGTATGGTTCGGAGCATTTCTCGCGAGCAGCTCGGCCTGAATGGCAAATGCGGGCGTTTAGAGAAGTGACTGGAAAATGTATGTGGCAGGATCTTGGATGGTCAGGAACAGAATACACATGGGATAATGGGCAGCAGAACATGCAAATGTGAAGGCTCGGATCGATAGAGCTTTCGTCAATCCGGAGCTTCTTAATATGTTTGCTTATGCTCACGTTAGGCACATCAGCACAACAAAATCTGATCATTGTTTTGTTAAAAGTGGATTTACGTGAACATGCGGCCGAGGGGCGGTCTAGAGCAAACAAATAGTTTCGCTATGAGGACATGTGGCAGTGTCATGCCGACTACGATCAGGTCGTAAAAGAAAATTGGCAAAAGGGGTCGGGTCGACAGGGACTTGGAGGTGTTCTTCAAGCACTTTCTGCAATGCAATCAACTTTAACTGAATGGGGTGCTGCTGAGTTTGGGTGTCTGGCACGTAAAATTTGTAAGCTGCGGTCGAGGCTTGACAAATTACGTGGGCAATCTATAGGGCGTGGGCCCTCTGTTGAGGAGTTATCAGTTGCAAAACAGCTGAGAGAGGCCCTGCGACAGGAGGAGATATTTTTGAAACAGCGATCGAGAGTGTTGTGGTTGAGGCAGGGAGACCGAAACACGAAATACTTCCAGCTGCAAGCTGCTCAACGGAAGAGAATGAACAAAATTGACAATCTTGTGCGAGAGGATGGCACCATATGTCGGACGAAGGAGGAAAATTGTACGGTGGTACAAGAGTTCTTTCAAGACCTATATACTTCCCAAGGGCACCAACCTATGGATGAGCTGACAAGTTTAGTCCCTCAGCGAGTGACGGCTGATATGAATGAAATTCTTGATAGGCCATACACAGCAGAGGAGGTGAGAGTGGCATTGTTTCAGAAGGCACCATCGAAGGCCCCGGGGGTGGATGGATTTACGGTGGGTTTTTTCCAACGGCATTGGAGTTTGATCAAGGATGACATCATTCAGGCTGTGTTGGATTTTCTTCATGGGGCGAGTTACCAGCGGGGATGAACGACACAACTATCACGCTTATTCCCAAGGTGAGACACCCCCAGCGCATTAATCAATATAGACCGATCTCTCTCTGTCCTGTACTCTACAAAATTGCAGCCAAGTGTATAGCAAACAGATTGAGGATCTTTTTGGATGACATTATAGGAGGAGAACAAAGTGCATTCGTACCAGGTCGCCTGATTACGGATAACATCCTTATTGCCTATGAGAGTGTTCATGCGATGAGAAAGAGGAGGAAAGGAAAAAACAGTGTGTGTGCAGTGAAACTAGATATGATGAAAGCATACGACCGTGTTGAATGGCACTGCATAGAAACAATTATGGCATGTCTTGGTTTCAGCACGTCCTTTATTCGACTCATCGTGAAGTGTGTTTCTTCGGTCAGGTTTGCTGTCCGTGTGAATGGGTAGCTTTTACCGTTCTTTTCCCCTTCGAGGGGGTTAAGGCAAGGGGACCCGGCGTCGCCTTATCTGTTCCTGTTATGTGCGGAGGGTTTTACCACTTTGCTCAATAACTTTGGCAGACCGTATGTGGACAAAGGTATAAGGGTGAGTCTTAATTCACCTTGGATCAATCACTTGCTTTTTGCGGATGACAGTTTGATATTCATGCAAGCGAAACAACAGAGTGCGGTGTCTGAATGATATTCTCAGAATTTACGGAGATTGCTCGGGTCAGTGTGTGAACAGAGAGAAGAGTTCCATTTTCTTCAGTCCAAACACCTCTGACACAGATCGCCAAGCAATGAAGAATTTGATGGGCATTGTTGTAGAAGCGTTTAATGAGAGATATCTTGGTCTTCCGACAGTAGTTGGCCGCATCACAAGTGGGACATTTGATCATATAGGGGAACGAATCAGAAGTAAATTAAATGGCGGATCAGAGAGACTTGTTTCCTGTGCTGCGAGGGAGGTTCGTTTGAAGTCAGTCATACAGGCTATACCCACTTTCTCAATGGGCTGTTTTAAACTGACAAAGAATGTCTGCAAGGGGATTTCATCTAGTATGGCAAAATATTGGTGGAGTAGTTCTCTCGACCGGCGCTCGTTGCACTGGGTTGATTGGCAAACACTCGCATCACCGAAGGTACAAGGAGGGATGGGTTTCCGGAATCTTGAGATGTTTAACTTAGCCATGCTAGGTAAGCACGGATGGAGACTGATCACAAGCCCAGACTCTCTTTGTGGTCGTGTGTTGAAGGGGAAATATTTCCCTCTCACGGACTTCATGCATGCTACTGTACCAAAGAACGCCTCGGCTACCTGGCGTGCTATTATAGCAGGGAGGGAGGCGCTCAAAGTGGGTTTGATCAGACGCATTGGGGATGGCTCCTCGGTGTCAATCTGGAATGATACTTGGATCCAAGGGAAGCTCTCCATGAAGCCATCAATGCAGGTTGGAAGTGACACATTACACACAGTCTCCGATCTCATTGACAGTGACTCTTGGTTATGGAAGGTGGATATTGTCAGGAGGAATTTTATCGCTCCCGATGCCGATGCTATATTGAACATACCATTGCGACAAGGGGGAGGTGAGGACTTCTGGGCATGGGCGTGGGAGAAGATGGGTGTCTATACTGTAAAATCTGCGTATCGGGCTCTTATGACTCGCAATGAGCACTTAGCTCTAGAGGAAGGGACGACTACGGGTACTTCAGAGACAGAAAAACAGTTATGGACAAGGTTGTGGAAGCTACAAGTGGTACCTAAAGTTCGTGTGTTCTGCTGGCGAGTTCTACGGGGAATCCTTCCTGTCGAGCGAACACTGCAGCACAGACATATAGCCACCACAGCTAGATGTAAAGTCTTCCTAGCTGCAGACGAGGATTTGATGCATGCGCTGATTAAGTGCACTCATGCAAAGAGGTTCTGGGGGGGAAGCGAGAGAGTGGTTACAAGTGAAACTTCCGGCTCTCCACCCAGAAACATGGATGAAAGATATACTTTGTGACTCAAGGTTTCAAGAAACTGATAGGGCAAAAATTGTTTCTGTCATGTGGGCGATTTGGACTTCCAGAAATAATATAACACATGACAAGGAAAGTTCAAACCCAGTACCGTTTATGAGAACGATCAAGGATGCTTTGGCGGTGCTAGAACTTCCAGTGGAGCACACCAAAGTCGTGACCGGCTACGAATGGAGACCACCTGAGGGTGATGGGATTAAGATCAACACTGATGCAGGTATCTCTAGTGAGGAGAGAAAAGGGGGTGCAGGAGGGATCGCTCGGTCTTCGACTGCCTTTCTTGCAGCCTGGAGCAAGCCTTATCCTGGAGTGACGGATCCATTGGTAGCAGAAGCTTTGGCCCTGCGTGATGGTGTCCTTTTTGCTCGTCTCCGGGGCTTCATGCGAGTGGTTATGGAGGTTGACTGCAAGAAGATAGTTGATCTGTGGGCTTCTCGCACTTTTTCGCGCTCGACGGTAGCGCCAGTTCTATTGAAGATAGAAGGACTAGCTTTATCTTTTTAGTCTTTTGTTATTCAATTTGTTTCAAGAAAAACCAATGCTCCAGCCCACCTTTGTGCCAAGTTTGCTTGCACATTAGGGATTACGAGCTGTTGGATGGACTCCCCTCCTAATTTTCTCATGACTAGCGTTATGGCTGATCATGCAGGAGCTAGAGATGATTGAATAAAGTTCTCATTTCCCCGCAAAAAAAAGTGTATATAGGCAGAATAGTTTTTTTTTGAGAGAGAACCAGGCAGAATAGGTATATACCTACGTCTACGTGGCTCCCCTGTAATAACTCAGATCGAAACACACTCGCGTGCGAGAGTTTTCGTTGCACACCTGGTTGCGTAGCTATAAGGCTCTGTGCCTAGGTGCGTCTCCAGCTACGTATAGTCTGCTGTGCTGACGGCCGTAAAGTAGTCAACCGGATAGTGAGCTGCGTCTCATCGGAAAGTAGACGACAAGTTGACACCTGCGCCGGCATCGATCATTGTACTTGTACGTGCGTGTTGTTCCCAAGGCGTACGTACGTAGGAGTACAAGCCAGTTGCTCTCAATGATCGTGGAAAAGTACTTCCGCGAGTCGCATCCTGAAATCGAGCCTGCGCCAACGCGTCTACTCTCCACAGGACCAACAGCACCCACATCCTCTCGACGCTCGGTTCGCCGCGCAGGTGGAGGCAGCGCTCTCGTGGCCAGAAGCGGGACGAATCGACGATTCCGGCGGCCTGCCGGCGGTGACGACCGGATCAGCGCCCTCCACGATGATCTGCTCCTCCTCGTCTTGAGGGAGGGACTCGCGCACGGCGCTCCGCACAGGGCTGCTATCCAGTCGCTGGGCGCGCCTCCCACGCGAGCTCCCTGCCCTCGACTTGAGGGTCGGCGACATACTGCCGCGGCGCTACCGCCGATGGGTCCTCCTCCACAGCCACATTTATCACAAGGGAACTTATATACCGTACAGACTCGACGGCATAAAGGAGCAGCTCATGCCTAACATCAGGAGATACCAGCGCCGCGCCATGCGCGCCTTGTCCAGATCATTGTTTTGGGTACCGCTCGAAATTTCGCGAGCGGTTACCGCTACCCCACGGAAAATACTCATACCAAGCAAAAAAATTCGAGTTTTTTTGAAATTTGAATTCAAACGATCACTCTGCTGTTAAATAAGCGGCATCTCTCATGTAGCAACAGCGCTCACACTGGCATAGTGGCAAAGGCTTGCTTTGTGGAGCTGCATGTTGCGGTTCGAGTCTTACCTTCCACACTTTTTCTTTCTTTTTTAGAATGCGAAAGTAAAAAACTAACAGAGTTGAAAAATTCTGGAGCCGCAGGAGTCGAACTCGAAATCTCTGACCAAGCGGCATCGGTGGGTGCGTGTGTTGAGCCACTACGCTAGGAGAAAGACTGTGATATTATGAAGTTAAAAGTTTATCTATATCAACTTTGAAATATTTGAATTCAAAATTTGATTTTGAATTTCGTCCGAATTTTTTCCGGTATTTCGTGGTTACCGTAACTCCGCCTATGTCTTCTAGGCATAGCCGGTCCCAAGCCCGGATAAAGGAGGAGGGTTGTGATAGGCTTGGCTTGCCAACGTAAAAACTAGCCAGTTCCATAGGTATGAAACCCATTTGAGCGAGAATAGTACTAGGATGGGTGACCTCCTAGAAAGTCCTCGTGAAAGGGTTTCATATCTAAGGGTTGTGATAGGCTTGGCGAGCCAACGTAAAAACTAGCCAATCTTTTGGGTATGAAACCCATTTGGGCGAGAGTAGTACTAGGATGGGTGACCTCCTGAGAAGTCCTCGTGAAAGGGTTTCATATCTAGCCTACCCCAACTTGTTTGGGATAAAAGACTTCGTAAGTAAGTAAGTATTTCGTGGTTACCGTGGGAACCGTGAATTTCGGTGCCCCTCGATAAAAAAGCCTCGCTTGGGATCCAAAACCTTGGTCCAGATCCGTTAATAGCCTCTTGGACGCCGACGACAGCGCCCAAGCTCGCCGGAAAGTTGATAGGCTGAGGCTCGAGTTCTTCATCACCCACAAGGCCACAACACAGCCTGCATGAACCGGCTAATTTCCAAGGCCATGGATGCTTGGGGGATCAATGAACTCGAGGCTGTTGCTAAGCCAACTCACTGGCATCAAACAGTCCACACTTTTCCCAGCCATGGCCTCTGCCAAGATCCCCGCTCCTCATCCCTGAGGAGCCTTAAGCTTGGAGGTTGCCTGCTCCCGCCGCTGCACGACTACAGCGCGCTCTCTACGCTCGTCCTGCAAGACATACCGGAGTTGTCCGGGGCAGCCTACGAGGGCATCTTCACCTCGTGCACGCGGCTACTCGTGCTGCACCTCCACTCCTGCAGTTGCACTCAGGACAAGGTCGTGGTGGTGGTGGATGCCCCCAGCTCAGAGATCGGAGAGCTCGTCGTCCACGAGTGCAAATTCTCGATGTGCCTCGGGGCACTTCCCAAACTCGAGAGCCTAGCCTCGATCGAGACCGGAGTGCACTTCGAATCAACTTCATTCCCCTGCCTCAGGCGATGGAACCTCGCATGTAACATCGGTGTCAGATTGGACGGATTGCGCCAATACTTTGCGCGGCACCTAGAACTGGATTTGTTTCTTGAATGCACCCCGGATATAAGCGACATGATTATCCGCTTCACCGGACCTGACAGATGGATCGAGCCGTCTAGCTCCCCGTCGTCATTACTGTTACCTAACCTCAGGCGGCTGCTGGTCGCCGATGTGCCTTCGTCCTGGGATGTGTCATGGCCCCGTCTTCTCCTTGAGGTGGCACCCTCCCTCGAGATCTTCCACATTCACATTGCCCCTTGCATGGAGGAGCCGGGCGATGAGATATCATGGCAGCCCGCAAAGCTTCGGCGGCATCACCTCAAGGAATTTGTAATGGCTGGTTTTGAGGGGACGGAAAGGCAGATTTACCTAGTCAAGTTTGTCATGGGAGTATGTACGGCATTGCGCCGTGTCGCCATGTTCAAGAGTGGACATGCTCTGGATAAGGGGCACTGGGACTGGGAGATGGTGACGCACCAAAGCACATGGACTGAAGAAGAGAAGGGCTCGTTGCTGGAGCAGATCACGGGTGGGGTTTCTTCCTCCACAACTCCTGTTCAACTCAACTTCGGCTGATGCACTCGTGTTTGTTCATGTCTCGCAAAGCCCCTTGCATACACAATGTTAGCTGTGTAAATCCCGAAAATCCAATTCGGCTTTTGGGAGCATATGCTCCTGCCCATGAAAAATGTTTTTTTTTCAAATATAAAAAAAAGAAAAAAGAAAAATAGATGTGCTCATTGTCACACCAAAACGCTAACTGCAAATTCTTAGGAGGAAAGCTTAAGTATTTCGATCTAAGCAAAAAAACAAGTTATTTTTTGTTTGGAGGTAACACTTTTTTACCGACGAATCATCGTCACCCCGTTTCAATAACAAGAACATCTACGAATTTTTTTAGAATTTATAAATTTTATTTACTATTTATTTTGAATTTACTGTTCATTAGGGAGCATATGCTCCCAAGAGCCAAAACAACCCTCTTCTCTCTCTTTTTTTTGTTGGGCTCTTTGGCCTTTTTTTCTTCACTTGAGAAAATGCTCTAATAATGAATATGATGATCATCACACTTTTATTTACTTACAACTCGATACTATAACATAAGACTCTATATGTATGCCTCTGACGGTGTATCGGGATGTGCAATGATCTAGCATAACATGTATAAATAATAATAACGGTGGTTGAGCCACAAATACTATGTCAGCTATGTGATCATGCAAAGTAATATGACAATGATGATTTGTGTCATAAAAATGAAACGGTGGAAGTTGCATGGCAATATATTTTGGAATGACTATGGAAACACCATAATAGGTAGGTATGCATGCTATTTTGAGAAAGATATAAGGAGGCTTATATGTGTTAAAGCATATCATATCACGAGGTTTGGATGCACCAGTGAAGTTTGCACCACATCTTAAGGTGAGAAAGGGCAATGCACGGTACCGAAGAGGTTAGGAAATTGCGGAAAGGTGAGATTGTGTATGATCCATGAACTCACATTAGTCATAAAGAACTCACATACTTATTGCTAAAGTTTATGAGCCTCAAAGTAAAGTACTACTACACATGCTCCCGACCTTCACGCAAAGGAATACACTCAATAATACATCATGATCCAACTTCATAGCATAACGGGAGACTATGCGTGCATGGGGAATCACAAACCTTAATACCAATATTCTTACTAAACCACAATTACTCACTAGCACAACCCACATAGTACCACCTTTATATCGCAAATCTATTACAAGGAATCAAACTTATCCTACTCAGTCATCTACATGATTTTTTCATTATATCCCTCTTGAATACCTATCATATTAGGACCAAATTCATAAGTTGCACTAATTGTCAGTACTATTATCAATTCTCAAAAAGATATAAGTGAAGCATGAGAGTGCAACTATTTATTTAAAATGTAACTACTGTCATGCTCTAAAAGATATAAATGAAGCACTAGAGCATCTGTCTGGCTCAAAAGATATAAGTGAAGCACATAAAGTATTCTAACAAATCACGAATAATGTGTGTCCCTCTTAAAAAGGTGTGTTCAATAAAGATGACTATGACAACCTAAAAAGCAAACAAAGCAAAGACTCATATAATACATGACGCTCCAAGTAAAACTCATATCATGTGATAAATAAAAATATAGCTCCAAATAATATTACCCATAATTGGTAGAAGGAAGAGGGGATGCCTTCCAGGGCATCCCCAAGCTTAGATGCTTGGGAGTCCTTGAATATTACCTTGGGTTGCCTCGGGCATCCCCAAGCTTAGGCTCTTGCCACTCCTTATTCCTTTATCCATCCTGATCTCACTCAAAACTGGAAAACTTCAGCACACAAAACTCAACAAAACCTTCGTGAGACCCGTTAGTATAACAAAGCAAATCACTACTTTAGGTATTGTTCTAAACCCATTCATATTTTATTATTGCATTTTACCTATTGTATTCTAACTTCACCATGGCTTATACACCCGATACAATCCATAGATTCATCAAAACAAGCAAACAATGCAACGAAAATAGAATCTGTCAAAAATAGAACAGTTTATAATAATTCAAAAAATGATCATACTTATGTAAGTCCAAAAATTCTTAAAAATTAGGACAACGTGGAAAATTGATATAAAAATATTGTGTAAAAAATTCAGAATTTTATCACGCTCCAACAAATTTTAATAATTCTGCTACTAGACGCAAAAGTTTCTGTTTTTCCACAGAATCAAAGCAACTATCATCCAAATCATCCCAAAGGATTTACTTGGCACAGCATTAATTTAAACACAAAAACCCAATCATAATAGTAGGATAATTGTGTGCACACAAAATTATAGAAAAATAACTAGAAAAAATAAGATAACTATTGGGTTGCCTCCCAACAAGCACTATTGTTTTATGCCTCTAGCTAGGCGTAATGCATAGTTTCAAATGTTGTCATCCTTCAACTTAATTCCATAGGTTGCCCTCATAATAGATTCATATGGGGGCTTAATCATCTTTCTACAGAATTGTTCCATACCCTTCTTTAACATAAACTGAAATTTTATATTCCCTTCTTTCATATCAATAATAACACCTATGGTTCGTAGGAAAGGCCTACCAAGTATTATGGGACAAGACAGATTGCAATAAATATCAAGCACAATGAAATCAAAGGGCACATAATTCCTATTCGCAAGAATAAGAACATCATTTATTCTACCCAAAGGTTTCTTAATAGTGGAATCCACTAAGTGCAAATTAAGAGAACATTCATCCATATTGGTAAAACCTAGCACATCACATGGAGATTTTGGTATTGTGGAAACGCTAGCACCCACATCACATAAAGCATTACACTCATAATTTTTTATTTTAACTTTAATGGTAATTTCCCACTCATCATATAATTTCCTAGGTATTGAAACCTTCAATTCTAACTTTTCTTCTAAAGCTTTCATCATCGCTTCTACAATATGATTAGCAAAAGCCTTATTTTGTTCATAAGCATTGGG
Organism: Triticum dicoccoides; assembly: GCF_002162155.2. NCBI lineage: Eukaryota > Viridiplantae > Streptophyta > Magnoliopsida > Poales > Poaceae > Triticum > Triticum dicoccoides. Next base: position 467,141,577 of record NC_041384.1, read on the forward strand.
TGAATTTAGCATGGATTTCAAACAAGGAAATGCACTCGATTAAAGAACAACTATCATAATTAAAATCCTTCAAATCCAAAATAGTGGGCACATTGCTATTTAAAGTTTTGACCTCTCCAAACCCACTTTTATCAATTTTTTCATTAAGATTTCCACCCTCCGAACTATGGGGACGCCTTCTAGGTAAAGTTGACTCTTCTTAGGTCCACTTTTCATCAAGTGTAATATTACTAAACAAAGATTCAATGTGTGTAACACCAATCATTTTAATATCTTCATCATTATAGTACGATAAAACCGGGCGGAATCTCTTTTGCTAAGAATTCTCGCTTAGCCCTCAACCTAGCGGCTCTTTCTTTACTTTCATCTATGGAGACATAAAGAGATTTAATTGTTTCATTAATATCAAGCTTGTGTGCCAAAATTTTAGATTTAAGATTTTTCACATCATGAACAATTATATCCATATTCCTAGACATATCTCTTGGGGAACGTAGCATGCAATTTCAAAAAAATTCCTACGATCACGCAAGATCTGTCTAGGAGATGCATATAAACGAGAGGGGAAGAGTGTGTCCACGTACCCTCGTAGACCAAAAGCGGAAGCGTTAGGTTAACGTGGTTGATGTACTCGAACATCTTCACGATCCAACCGATCTAGTACCGAACGTACGGCACCTCCGAGTTCAGCACATGTTCAGCTCGATGACGTCCCTCGAACTTTTGATCCAGCAGAGGGTCGAGGGAGAGTTCCGTCAGCACGATGGCGTGGTGACGGTGATGGTGATGTGATCTGCGCAGGGCTTCGCCTAAGCACTACGACGCTATGACCGGAGGAGTAAACTGTGGACGGGGCACCACACACGGCTAAGAGAACAATTGATGTGCTATGGGGTGCCCCCTACCCTGTATATAAAGGAGGGGAGGATGAGGCCGGCCACCAAGGGGCGCGCCATGGGTGGGAGTCCTACTAGGACTCCACTCCTAGTAGGATTCGCCCCCCCTTTGCCTTTCTCATCGGAGGGGAAAAGGAAGGAGAGGGAGAGGGAAAGGGGGGCGCCGCCCCCTCCCCTAGTCCAATTCGGACTCCCATGGGGGGGCGCACCCCTTGCGGGCTCCCCTCTCTCTCCACTAAGGCCCACGTAGGCCCAATACTTCCCTGGGGGGGTTCCGGTAACCCCTTGGTACTCCGAAATATACCCGAACCTTTCCAAAACCATTCCGGTGTCCGAATATCATCGTCCAATATATCAATATTTACCTCTCGGCCATTTCGAGACTCCTCGTCATGTCCGTGATCTCATCCGGGACTCCGAACAAACTTTGGTCACCAAAACACATAACACATAATACAAATCTTCATCGAACATTAAGCGTGCGGACCCTACGGGTTCGAGAACTATGTAGACATGACCGAGACACATCTCCGGTCAATAACCAATAGCGGAACCTGGATGCTCATATTGGTTCCTACATATTCTATGAAGATCTTTATCGGTCAAACCGCAATAACAACATACGTTATTCCCTTTGTCATCGGTATGTTACTTGCCCGAGATTCGATCGTCGGTATCCTCATACCTAGTTGATATGTCTCCAATGTATTTATAATTTTTTATTGTTCCATGCTATTATATTATCAACCTTGGATGTTTTATAAGCATTTATATGCTATTTTATATGATTTTTGGGACTAACCTATTAACCTAGGGCCCAGTGCCAGTTTCTGTTTTTTTCCATGTTTTTGAGTTTTACAAAAAAGGAATACCAAACGGAGTCCAATTGACATGCCAATTTGTGACGATTTTTATGGACCAAAAGAAGACCTCGGAGTAAAAGAGTTGGACCAGAAGAGTCCCGGGCCGTCCATGAGGGTGGGGGCGCCCCCCGGGCGCGTGGACCTACCTCGTGGACGACTCGGGCACCTTCTTGACGTGAGACCTATGCCAAAAATTCCTATAAATCCAGAAACCTCCAAAAAATAATCTAGATCAGGAGTTCCGCCGCCAGAAGCCTCCGTAGCCATCGAAAACGAATCTAGACCCGTTCCAGCACCCTGCCGAAGGGGGGAATCCCTCTCCAGTGGCCATCTTCATCATCCCGGTGCTCTCCATGATGAGGAGGGAGTAGTTCACCCTCCGGGCTGAGGGTATGTACCAGTAGCTATGTGTTTGATCTCTCTCTCTCTCTCGTATTATTGATTCAGAATGATCTTGATGTATCGCGAGCTTTGCTATTATAGTTGGATCTTATGATGTTCTCCCCCTCTACTCTCTCGTAATGGATTGAGTTTTCTCTTTGAAGTTATCTTATCGGATTGAGTCTTTAAGGATTTGAGAACACTTGATGTATGTCTTGCATGTGCTTATCTGTGGTGACAATGGGATATCATGTGATCCACTTGATGTATGTTTTGGTGATCAACTTGCGAGTTCCGTGACCTCGTGAACTTATGCATAGGGGTTGGCACACGTTTTCATCTTGACTCTCCAGTAGAAATTTTGGGGCACTCTTTGAAGTTCTTTGTGTTGGTTGAATAGATGAATCTGAGATTGTGTGATGCATATCGTACAATCATACCCACAGATACTTGAGGTGACATTGGAGTATCTAGGTGACATTAGGGTTTTGGTTGATTTGTGTCTTAAGGTGTTATTCTAGTACGAACTCTATGATAGATTGAACGGAAAGAATAGCTTCGTGTTATTTTACTACGGACTCTTGAAAAGATCGATCAGAAAGGATAACTTTGAGGTGGTTTTGTACCCTACAATAATCTCTTCGTTTGTTCTCCACTATTAGTGACTTTGGAGTGACTCTTTGTTGCATGTTGAGGGATAGTTATATGATCCAATCATGTTATTATTGTTGAGAGGACTTGCACTAGTGAAAGTATGAACCCTAGGCCTTGTTTCAACGCGTTGCAATACCATTTGTGCTCACTTTTATCATTAGTTACCTTGCTGTTTTTATATTTTTAGATTACAAAAACCTTTATCTACCATCCATATTGCACTTGTATCAACATCTCTTCGCCGAACTAGTGCACCTATACAATTTACCATTGTATTGGGTGTGTTGGGGACACAAGAGACTCTTTGTTATTTGGTTGCAGGGTTGTTTGAGAGAGACCATCTTCATCCTACGCCTCCCACGGATTGATAAACCTTAGGTCATCCACTTGAGGGAAATTTGCTACTGTCCTACAAACCTCTGCACTTGGAGGCCCAACAACATCTACAAGGAGAAGGTTGTGTAGTAGAGATCACTAGTTTAATCTCGTCACCGGCAAGTCTCTTTACTCGTTCCGTAATGCATCATTCTGTAACTAACTCGTTAGTCCCATTGCTTGCAAGGCTTATAGTGATGTGCATTACCAAGAGGGCCCAGAGATACCTCTCCGATACTCAGAGTGACAAATCCTAATCTTGATCTATGCCAACCCAACAAACACCTTCGGAGACACCTGTAGAGCATCTTTATAATCACCCAGTTATGGTGTGACGTTTGATAGCACACAAGGTGTTCCTCTGGTATTCGTGAGTTGCATAATCTCATAGTTAGAGGAATATGTATAAGTCATGAAGAAAGCAATAGCAATAAAACTTAATGATCATTATGCTAAGCTAACGGATGGGTCTTGTCCATCATATCATTCTCCTAATGATGTGATCTCGTTCATCAAATGAAAACACATGTCTATGGCCAGGAAACTTAACCATCTTTGATTAATGAGCTAGTCAAGTAGAGGCATACTAGGGACACTTCGTTTTGTCTATGTATTCATACATGTATCAAGTTTTCGGTTAATACAATTCTAGCATCAATAATAAACATTTATCATGATATAAGGAAATATAAATAACAACTTTATTATTGCCTCTAGGGCATATTTCCTTCAGTCTCCCACTTGCACTAGAGTCAATAATCTAGATTACATATAATGATTCTAACACCCATGGAGTCTTGGTGTTGATCATGTTTTGCTCGTGGAAGAGGCTTAGTCAACAGGGCTGCAACATTCAAATCTGTATGTATTTTGCAAATCTCTATGTCTCCCTCCTTGATTTGATCGCGGATGGAACTGAAGCATCGCTTGATGTGTTTGGTTCTCTTGTGAAATCTGGATTCCTTCGCTAAGGCAATAGCTCCAGTATTGTCATGAAATATTTTCACTGGACCCAATGCACTAGGTATTACACCTACATCGGATATGAACTCCTTCATTTGCTGCTTTCGAAACAGCTATGTACTCCGCTTCACACGTAGATCCCACCACGACGCTTTGCTTGGAACTGCACCAACTTACAGCTCCACCATTCAATATAAATACGTATCCGGTTTGCGACTTTGAGTCATCCGGATCAGTGTCAAAGCTTGCATCGACGTAACCATTTACGACAAGCTCTTTGTCACCTCCATAAACGAGAAACATATCCTTAGTCCTTTTTAGGTATTTCAAGATGTTCTTGACCGCTGTCCAGTGATCCACTCCTGGATTACTTTGGTACCTCCCTGCTAAACTTATAGCAAGGCACACATCAGGTCTGGTACACAACATTTCATATATGATAGAACCTATGGCTGAAGCATAGGGAATGACTTTCATTTTCTCTCTATCTTCTGTAGTGGTTGGGCATTGAGTCTGACTCAACTTCACACGTTGTAACACAGGAAATAACCCTTACTTTGACTGATCCATTTTGAACTTCTTCAAAACTTTATCAAGGTATGTGCTTTATGAAAGTACAATTAAGCGTCTTGATCTATCTCTATAGATCTTGATGCCCAATATATAAGCAGCTTCACCGAGGTCTTTCATTGAAAAATTCTTATTCAAGTATCCTTTTATGCTATCCAGAAATTCTATATTATTTCCAATCAACAATATGTCATCCACATATAATATTAGAAATGCTACAGAGCTCGCACTCACTTTCTTGTAAATACAGGCTTCTCCAAAAGTCTGTATAAGACCATATGCTTTGATTGTTGGGGAACAAAGTAATTTCAAAAAATTTCCTACGCACACGCAAGATCATGGTGATGCATAGCAATGAGAGGGGAGAGTGTTGTCTACGTACCCTCATAGACAGTAAGCGGAAGCGTTATACCAATGCGGTTGATGTAGTCGTACGTCTTCACGATCAGACCGATCCAAGCACCGAAAGCACGGCACCTCCGAGTTCTGCACACGTTCGGCTCGGTGACATCCTCGCCTTCTCGATCCAGCAAGAGGGGCGAAGTAGTAGATGAGTTCCGGCAGCACGACGGCGTGGTGACGGTGTTGGTGAAGAACAATCTTCGCAGGGCTTCGCCTAAGGACTACGAAAACTATGACGGAGGATAAACTAGACGAGACGGGGTTGCCGGCACACGGCTTGGTGTTTCTTGATGTGTCTTTGGTGCTAGACCTACCCCTCTATTTATATGTTGAGCCCTGGGGTCGAAACTTGGAGTAAAAGCCTCCTCAAAGTCGGTTTCACCCGATAGGCAAGAGTCCTTCTCGGACTCCAGGGCTAGACGCCAGGGTTCCCGGCGTCTACCCCCTAGACGCCAGGGTTCCTGGCGTCTAGCCTCTGGTCTCCGCAAAACTTCCTTTTGCACTTTCCAAAAGCCTCGTGGGCTTTCCCCTTTGGCCCAGATAAAGTGTTCTCGTTCCCAAACATTTCGGGAAACATCCGGAACCCCTTCCGGTGAATTTCGGAACCCTTCCGGAGATCAAACACTACTATCCACATATCAATCTTTACTTCCGGACCATTCCGGAGTTCCTCGTCATATCTGTGATCTCATCCAAAACTCCGAACAACATTCGGTCACCAACATACATAACTCACATAGTACTATATCGTCAACGAACGTTAAGCGTGCGGACCCTACGGGTTCGAGAACTATGTAGACATGACCGAGACACCTCTCTGGTCAATAACCAATAGCGGGACCTGGATGCCCATATTGGCTCCTACATATTCTACGAAGATCTTTATCGGTCAGACCGCATAACAACATACGTTGTTCCCTTTGTCATCGGTATGTTACTTGCCCGAGATTCGATCGTCGGTATTGTTGGGGAACGTAGCAGAAATTCAAAAAATTTCCTACGTAACACCAAGATCTATCTATGGAGAGACCAGCAACGAGTAGAAAGAGAGTGCATCTACATACCCTTGTAGATCGCTAAGCGGAAGCGTTCAAGTGAACGGGGTTGATGGACTCGTACTCGTCGTGATTCAAATCACCGATGATCAAGTGCCGAACGGACGGCACCTCCGCGTTCAACACACGTACAGCCCGGTGACGTCTCCCACGCCTTGATCCAGCAAGGAGAGAGGGAGAGGTTGAGGAAGACTCCATCCAACAGCAGCACAACGGCGTGGTGGTGGTGGAGGAGCGTGGCAATCCCGCAGGGCTTCGCCAAGCACCATGGGAGAAGAGGAGGAGGGAGAGGGGCAGGGCTGCACCAACGAGAGATCAAATCATGTGTTATGGGCAGCCCCTAGGCCTCATATATATAGGGGAAGGGGAGGGTTGCGCCCCCTTTAGGGTTTCCCACCCCAAGGGGCGGCGGCCAGCCTCCAGATGGCATCTGGTGCGGCGGCCAAGAGGGGGGGGGGAGGAGTCCATCCTCCCCAAGGCACCTCGGAGGTGCCTTCCCCCTTGAGGACTCTTCCCTCTAGGGTTCCCTAGGCGCATGGGCCTCTTGGGGCTGGTGCCCTTGGCCCATGTAGGCCAAGGCGCACCCCCTACAGCCCATGTGGCCCCCCGGGGCAGGTGGCCCCACCTGGTGGGCCCCCGGGACCCTTCCGGTGGTCCCGGTACAATACCGATGACCCCGAAACTTGTCCCGATGGCCGAAACAGGACTTCCTATATATAAATCTTTACCTCCGGACCATTCCGGAACTCCTCGTGACGTCCGGGATCTCATCCGGGACTCCGAACAACATTCGTTAACCACATACAAGCTTCCTTTATAACCCTAGCGTCATCGAACCTTAAGTGTGTAGACCCTACGGGTTCGGGAGACATGTAGACATGACCGAGACGTTCTCCGGTCAATAACCAACAGCGGGATCTGGATACCCATGTTGGCTCCCACATGTTCCACGATGATCTCATCGGATTAACCACGATGTCAAGGACTTAATTAATCCCGTATACAATTCCCTTTGTCTATCGGTATGTTACTTGCCCGAGATTCGATCGTCGGTATCCAATACCTTGTTCAATCTCGTTACCGGCAAGTCACTTTACTCGTTCCGTAACACATCATCTTGTGATCAACTCCTTGGTCACATTGTGCATATGATGATGTCCTACCGAGTGGGCCCATAGATATCTCTCCGTTTACACGGAGTGACAAATCCCAGTCTCGATCCGCATAAAACAATAGATACTTTCGGAGATACCTGTAGTGCACCTTTATAGTCACCCAGTTACGTTGTGACGTTTGATACACCCAAATCACTCCTACGGTATCCAGGAGTTATACGATCTCATGGTCAAAGGAAGAGATACTTGACATTGGCAAAGCTCTAGCAAACGAACTACACGATCTTTGTGCTAGTCTTAGGATTGGGTCTTGTCCATCACATCATTCTCCTAATGATGTGATCCCGTTATCAACGACATCCAATGTCCATAGCCAGGAAACCATGACTATCTGTTGATCACAACGAGCTAGTCAACTAGAGGCTCACTAGGGACATATTGTGGTCTATGTATTCACACGTGTATTACGATTTCCGGATAATACAGTTATAGCATGAATAAAAGACAATTATCATGAACATGGAAATATAATAATAATACTTTTATTATTGCCTCTAGGGCATATTTCCAACAGTCTCCCACTTGCACTAGAGTCAATAATCTAGTTCACATCGCCATGTGATTAACACTCACAGGTCACATCGCCATGTGACTAATACCCAAGAGTTTACTAGAGTCAGTAGTCTAGTTCACATCACTATGTGATTAACACTCAATGAGTTTTATGTTTGATCATGTTGCTTGTGAGAGAGGTTTTAGTCAACGGGTCTGAACCTTTCAGATCCGTGTGTGCTTTACAAATCTCTATGTCATCTCCTAGATGCAGCTACCACGCTCTATTTGGAGCTATTCCAAATAACTGTTCTACTTTGAGCTATTCTAAATTGTTGCTCCATTATATGTATCCGGTATCTCTACTCAGAGCTATCCGGATAGGTGTCAAGCTTGCATCGACGTAACCCTTTACGACGAACTCTTTTACCACCTCCATAATCGAGAAAAATTCCTTAGCCCACTAATTTCTAAGGATAACTTTGACCGCTGTCCTGTGATCCATTCTTGGGTCACTCTTGTACCCCTTGACTGACTCATGGCAAGGCACACTTCAGGTGCGGTACTCAGCATGGCATACTGCAGAGCCTACGTCTAAAGTATAGGGGACGACCTTCGTCCTTTCTCTCTTTTCTGCCGTGGTCGAGCTTTAAGTCCTAACTTCGTACCTTACAACTCAGGCAAGAACTCCTTCTTTGACTGGTCCATCTTGAACACCTTCAAGATCATGTCAAGGTATGTGCTCATTTGAAAGTATTATTAAGCATTTTGATCTATCCTTATAGATCTTGATGCTCAATGTTCAAGTAGCTTAATCCAGGCTTTCCATTGAAAAACACTTTCAAAATAACCCTATATGCTTTCCAGAAATTCTACGTCATTTCTGATCAACAATATGTCAACAACATATACTCATCAGAAACTCTATAGTGCTCCCACTCACTTCTTTGGAAATACAAGTTTCTCGTAAACTTTGTACAAACCCAAAATCTTTGATCATCATCAAAGCACACATTCCTACTCCGAGATGCTCACTCCAGTCCTTAGAAGGATTGCTGGAGCTTTGCATACTTATTAGCATCTTTTGGGATTGACAAAACCTTCCGGTTGTATCACATACAACCTTTCCTCAAGTATAACGTCGAGGAAACAATGTTTTGACATCCTATCTGCAAGATTTCATCAATCATGCAGTAACTGCTAATCCAATTCCAACAGACTCTTAGCATCGCTACGAGTGAGAAAACCTCACCGTAATCAACTCCTTGAACTTGTCGGAAAATATCTTAACGACAAGTCGAGCTTTCTTAATGGTAATTCTTACCATCATTGTTTGTCTTCCTTTTAAAATCCATCCGTAGTCATTAGCCTTACAACCATCGAGCCGTTCTGCCAAAGTCTACACTTTGTTTTCATACATGGATCTTCTCTCGGATTTTATGGCCTCAAGCCATTTATCGGAATCCGGGCCCACCATCGCTTCTCCATAGCTCGTAGGTTCATTGTTGTCTAGCAACATGACCTTCAAGACAGGATTATGTACCACTCTGAAGTAGTACGCATCCTTGTCATCCTACGAGGTTTGGGAGTGACTTGATCCGAAGTTTCATGATCACTATCATAAGCTTCCACTTCAATTGGTGTAGGTGCCACGGGAACAACTTCCTGTGCCCTGCTACACACTGGTTGAAGTGATGGTTCAATAAGCTCATCAAGTCTCCACCATCCTCCCACTCAATTCTTTCGAGAGAAACCTTTCCTCGAGAAAGGACCTGATTCAAGAAACAATCCTTTATTGCTTTTGGATCTGAGACAGGAGGTATACCCAACTGTTTTGGGTGTCCTATGAAGATGCATTTTATCCTCTTTGGGTTCGAGCTTATCAACCTGAAACTTTTTCACATAAGCGTCGCAGCCCCAAACCTTTAAGAAACGACAACTTAGGTTTCTCCAAACCATAATTCATACGGTGTCATCTCATCGGAATTACGTGGTGCCCTATTTAAAGTGAATGTGGTTGTCTCTAATGCCTAACCCATGAACGATAGTGGTAATTCGATAAGAGACATCATGGTACGCACCATATCCAATAGGGTGCAACTATGATGTTCGGACACACCATCACATTATGGTGTTCCAGGCGGTATTAATTGCGAAACAATTTCCACAATGTCTTAATTGTGTGCCAAAACTCGTAACTCAGATATTCATCTCTATGATCATATCATAGACATTTTATCCTCTTGTCACAATGATCTGCTACTTCACTCTGAAATTACTTGAACCATTCAATAATTCAGACTTGTGTTTCATCAAGTAAATATTCTCAACATCTACTCGAATCATCTGTGAAGTAAGAACATAACGATATTCACTGCATGCCTCAGCACTCATTGGACTGCACACATCAAAATGTGTTACTTCCAACAAGTTGCTATCTTGTTCCATCTAATTGAAACCGAGGCTTTTCAGTCATCTTGCCTATGTGGTATGATTTGCATATCTCAAGTGATTCAAAATCAAGTGAGTCCGAACGGTCCATTTGCATGGAGCTTCTTCATGCATATATACCAATAGACATGGTTCGCATGTCTCAAACTTTTCAAAAATGAGTGAGTCCAAAGATCCATCAACATGGAGCTTCTTCATGCGTTTTATACCATTATGACTTACATGGCAGTGCCACAAGTAAGTGGTACTATCATTACTATCTTATATCTTTTGGCATGAAAATGTGTATCACTACGATCGAGATTCAATAAACCATTTATTTAGGTGCAAGACCATCGAAGGTATTATTCAAATAAATAGAGTAACCATTATTCTCCTTAAATGAATAACCGTATTGCGATAGACATAATCCAATCATGTCTATGCTCAACGCAAACACCAATCTCGGTGGTAGAGGGAGCGTGTGATGCTTGATCACATCAACCTTGGAAACACTTCCAACACATATCGTCAGCTCACCTTTAGCTAGTCTCCGTTTCATTCCGTAGCTTTTATTTCGAGTTACTAACACTTAGCAACCGAACCGGTATCTAGTACCCTGGTGCTACTAGGAGTACTAGTAAAGTACACATTAACATAATGTATATCCAATATACTTCTATCGACCTTGCCAGCCTTCTCATCTACCAAGTATCTAGGGTAATCCTGCTCTAGTGGTTGTTCCCTTTATTACAGAAGCACTTAGTCTCGGGTTTGGGTTCAACCTCGGGTTTCTTCATTGGTGCAGCAGCTGATTTGCCGTTTCATGAAGTATCCCTTCTTTCCCTTGCCCTTCTTGAAACTAGTGGTTTCATCAACCATCAACAATTGATGCTCCTTCTTGATTTCTACTTTCGCGATGTCAACCAATGCGAATACCTCAAGGATCATCATCTCTATCCTTGATATGTTATAGTTCATCACGAAGCTCTAGCTTGGTGGTAATGACTTTGGAGAAACTATCACTATTTCATCTGGAGGATCAACTCCCACTCGATTCAAGTGATTGTTGTGCTCAGACAATCTGAGCACAAGCTCAACGATTGAGCTTTTCTCCCTTAGTTTGCAGGCTAAGAAAATCGTCGGAGGTCTTATACCTCTTGACGTGGGCACGAGCCTGAAATCCCAATTTCAGCCCTCGAAACATCTCATATGTTCCGCGACATTTCGAAAACGTCTTTGGTGCCTCTACTTAAACCATTTAACTAAACTATCACGTAGTTATCAAAACGTGTATGTCCGATGTTCGCAACATCGACAAACGACGTTTGGGGTTCAGCACACTAAGCGGTGTATTAAGGACATAAGCTTTCTACTGTCCGCATAATTGCTACTTTCAACTTTCAACTATATTTTCTCTAGGAACATATCTAAACAGTGGAACTAAAGCGCGAGCTTACGACATAATTTGCAAAAGGTCTTTTGACTATGTTCAAGATAATTAAGTTCATCTTATGAACTCCCACTTAGATAGACATCCCTCTGGTCATCTAAGTGATTACATGATCCGAGTCAACTAGGCCGTGTTCGATCATCACGTGAGACGGACTAGTTAACGTCGGTGAACATCTTCATGTTGATCGTATCTACTATACGACTCATGCTCGACCTTTCGGTCTCCGTGTTCCGAGGCCATGTCTGTACATGCTAGGCTCGTCAAGTTAACCCTAAGTGTTTTCGCTGTGTAAAACTGTCTTACACCCGTTGTATGTGAACGTAAGAATCCATCACACCCGATCATCACGTGGTGCTTAGAAGCGACGAACTGTAGCAACGGTACACAGTTAGGGGAGAACACTTCTTGAAATTTTTGTAAGGGATCATCTTATTTACTACCGTCGTCCTAAGTAAACAAGATGCATAAACATAATAAACATCACATGCAATTATATAGTTGTGACATGATATGGCCAATATCATATAGCTCCATTGATCTCCATCTTCGGGGCTCCATGATCATCTTGTCACCGGCATGACACCATGATCTCCATCATCATGATCTCCATCATCGTGTCTTCATGAAGTTGTCACGCCAACGACTACTTCTACTTCTATGGCTAACGCGTTTAGCAATAAAGTAAAGTAAGTTACATGGCGTTCTTCAATGACACGCAGGTCATACAAAAAATAAAGACAACTCCTATGGCTCCTGCCGGTTGTCATACTCATCGACATGCAAGTCGTGAATCCTATTACAAGAACATGATCAATCTCATACATCACATATCATTCATCACATTCTTCTGGCCATATCACATCACAAAGCATACCCTGCAAAAACAAGTTAGACGTCCTCTAATTGTTGTTTGCATGTTTTACGTGGCTGCTATGGGTTTCTAGCAAGAACGTTTCTTACCTACGCAATACCACAACGTGATATGCCAATTGCTATTTACCCTTCCTAAGGACCCTTTTCATCGAATCCGTTCCGACTAAAGTGGGAGAGACTGGCACCCGCTAGCCACCTTATGCACCAAGTGCATGTCAATCGGTGGAACCTGTCTCACGTAAGAGTACGTGTAAGGTCGGTCCGGGCCGCTTCATCCCACAATACCGTCGAAACAAGATTGGACTAGTAACGCTAAGCATATTGAACAACATCAACGCCCACAACTACTTTGTGTTCTACTCGTGCAAAGAATCTACGCAATAGACCTAGCTCATGATGCCACTGTTGGGGAACGTAGCAGAAATTCAAAAATTTTCCTACGTAACACCAAGATCTATCTATGGAGAGACCAGCAACGAGTAGAAAGAGAGTGCATCTACATACCCTTGTAGATCGCTAAGCGGAAGCGTTCAAGTGAACGGGGTTGATGGAGTCGTACTCGTCGTGATTCAAATCACCGATGATCAAGTGCCGAACGGACGGCACCTCCGCGTTCAACACACGTACAGCCCGGTGACGTCTCCCACGCCTTGATCCAGCAAGGAGAGAGGGAGAGGTTGAGGAAGACTCCATCCAACAGCAGCACAACGGCGTGGTGGTGGTGGAGGAGCGTGGCAATCCCGCAGGGCTTCGCCAAGCACCATGGGAGAAGAGGAGGAGGGAGAGGGGCAGGGCTGCACCAACGAGAGATCAAATCATGTGTTATGGGCAGCCCCTAGGCCTCATATATATAGGGGAAGGGGAGGGCTGCGCCCCCTTTAGGGTTTCCCACCCCAAGGGGCGGCGGCCAGCCTCCAGATGGCATCTGGTGCGGCGGCCAAGAGGGGGGGGAGGAGTCCATCCTCCCCAAGGCACCTCGGAGGTGCCTTCCCCCTTGAGGACTCTTCCCTCTAGGGTTCCCTAGGCGCATGGGCCTCTTGGGGCTGGTGCCCTTGGCCCATGTAGGCCAAGGCGCACCCCCTACAGCCCATGTGGCCCCCCGGGGCAGGTGGCCCCACCTGGTGGGCCCCCGGGACCCTTCCGGTGGTCCCGGTACAATACCGATGACCCCGAAACTTGTCCCGATGGCCGAAACAGGACTTCCTATATATAAATCTTTACCTCCGGACCATTCCGGAACTCCTCGTGACGTCCGGGATCTCATCCGGGACTCCGAACAACATTCGGTAACCACATACAAGCTTCCTTTATAACCCTAGCGTCATCGAACCTTAAGTGTGTAGACCCTACGGGTTCGGGAGACATGTAGACATGACCGAGACGTTCTCCGGTCAATAACCAACAGCGGGATCTGGATACCCATGTTGGCTCCCACATGTTCCACGATGATCTCATCGGATTAACCACGATGTCAAGGACTTAATTAATCCCGTATACAATTCCCTTTGTCTATCGGTATGTTACTTGCCCGAGATTCGATCGTCGGTATCCAATACCTTGTTCAATCTCGTTACCGGCAAGTCACTTTACTCGTTCCGTAACACATCATCCCGTGATCAACTCCTTGGTCACATTGCGCATATGATGATGTCCTACCGAGTGGGCCCAGAGATACCTCTCCGTTTACACGGAGTGACAAATCCCAGTCTCGATCCGCATAAAACAATAGATACTTTCGGAGATACCTGTAGTGCACCTTTATAGTCACCCAGTTACGTTGCGTCGTTTGATACACCCAAAGCACTCCTACGGTATCCAGGAGTTATACGATCTCATGGTCAAAGGAAGAGATATTTGACATTGGCAAAGCTCTAGCAAACGAACTACACAATCTTTGTGCTAGTCTTAGGATTGGGTCTTGTCCATCACATCATTCTCCTAATGATGTGATCCCGTTATCAACGACATCCAATGTCCATAGCCAGGAAACCATGACTATCTGTTGATCACAACGAGCTAGTCAACTAGAGGCTCACTAGGGACATATTATGGTCTATGTATTCACACGTGTATTACGATTTCCGGATAATACAGTTATAGCATGAATAAAAGACAATTATCATGAACATGGAAATATAATAATAATACTTTTATTATTGCCTCTAGGGCATATTTCCAACAGGTATCTCAATACCTAGTTCAATCTTGTTACCGGCAAGTCTCTTTACTCGTTCCGTAATACATCATCCTGCAACTAACTCATTAGTTGCAATGCTTGCAAGGCTTATAGTGATGTGCATTATCGAGTGGGCCCAGAGATACCTCTCCGACAATCGGAGTGACAAATCCTAATCTCGAAATACACCAACCCAATAAGTACCTTTGGAGACACCTGTAGAGCACCTTTATAATCACCCAGTTACGTTGTGACGTTTGTTGGCACACAAAGTGTTCCTCCGGTAAACGGGAGTTGCATAATCTCATAGTCATAGGAACATGTATAAGTCATGAAGAAAGCAATAGCAACAAACTAAACGATCAAGTGCTATGCTAACGGAATGGGTCAAGTCAATCACATCATTCTCCTAATGATGTGATCCCGTTAATCAAATGACAACTCATGTCTATGGTTAGGAAACATAACCATCTTTGATCAACGAGCTAGTCAAATAGAGGCATACTAGTGACACTCTGTTTGTCTATGTATTCACACATGTATTATGTTTCCGGTTAATACAATTCTAGCATGAATAATAAACATTTATCATGATATAAGAAAATAAATAATAACTTTATTATTGCCTCCAGGGCATATTTCCTTCATTGATCACACTATCAAAACGTATATTCCAACTCTGAGATGCTTGCATCAGTCCATATATGGATCGCTAGAGCTTGCACACTTTGTTAGCACCTTTAGGATCGACAAAACCTTCTGGTTGCATCATATACAACTCTTCTTTAAGAAATCCATTAAGGAATGCGGTTTTGACATCAATTTGCTAAATTTCATAATCATAAAATGCGGCAATTGCTAACATGATTCGGACAGACTTAAGCATCGCTACGGGTGAGAAAGTCTCATCATAGTCAACTCCTTGAACTTGTCAAAAACCTTTCGCAACAAGTTGAGCTTTGTAGACAGTAACATTACCGTCAGCGTCAGTCTTGTTCTTGAAGATCCATTTATTCTCTATGGCTTGCCAATCATCGGGCAAGTCAACCATAGTCTACACTTTGTTCTCATACATGGATCCTATCTCAGATTTCATGGCCTCAAGCCATTTTGTGGAATCAGGGCTCATCATCACTTCCTCATACTTCGTAGGTTCGTCATGGTCTAGTAACATGACTTCCAGAACAGGGGTACCATACCACTCTGGTGCGGAACATACTCTAGTTGACCTATGAGGTTCGGTAGTAACTTGATCTGAAGTTTCATGATCATCATCATTAACTTCCTCACTAATTGGTTAAGGCATCACCGGAACTGATTTCTGTTATGAACTACTTTCCAATTCAGGAGAAGGTACAATTACCTCATTAAGTTCTACTTTCCTCCCACTCACTTCTTTCGAGAGAAACTCCTTCTCTAGAAAGGATCCATTCTTAGCAATGAATATCTTTCGTTCGGATCCGTGATAGTAGGTGTACCCAACAGTTTGCTTTGGGTATCCAATGAAGACGCATTTCTCCGATTTGGGTTCGAGATTATCAGGTTGAAGCTTTTTCACATAAGCATCACAGCCCCAAACTTTAAGAAACGACAACTTGTGTTTCTTGCCAAACCATAGTTCATATGGTGTCATCTCAATGGATTTAGATGGTGCCTTATTTAATGTGAATGCAGCCGTCTCTAAAGCATAACCCCAAAACAATAGTGGTAAATCGGTAAGAGACATCATAGATCACACCATATCTAATAAAGTACGGTTACAATGTTCAGACACACCATTACGCTGTGGTGTTCCAGGTGGCATGAGTTGCGAAACATTCCACATTGTTTCAAATGAAGACCAAACTCTAACTCAAATATTCGCCTCCGCAATCAGCTCGTAGAAACTTTATTTTCTTGTTATGATGATTTCCCAGTTCACTCTGAAATTCTTTGAACTTTTCAAATGTTTCAGACTTATGTTTCATCAAGTAGATATACCCATATCTGCTCAAATCATCTATGAAGGTCAGAAAATAACGATACCCACCGCGAGCCTCAACACTCATCGGACCGCATACATCAGCATGTATTATTTCCAATAAGTCAGTGGCTCGCTCCATTGTTCTGGAGAATGGAGTCTTAGTTATCTTGCCCATGAGGCATGGTTCGCAAGCATCAAGTGATTCCAAAAGCCCATCAGCATGGAGTTTCTTCATGCGCTTTACACCAATATGACCTAAACGGAAGTGCCACTAATAAGTTGCACTATCATTATTAACTTTGCATCTTTTGGCTTCAATATTATGAATATGTATATCACTATCGAGATTCCATAAAAATAGACCACTCGTCAAGGGTGCATGACCATAAAAGATATTACCCATATAAATAGAACAACCATTATTCTCTTATTTAAATGAATAACTGTCTCGCATCAAACAAGATCCAGATATAATGTTCATGCTCAACGCTGGCACCAAATAACAATTATCCAGGTCTAAAACTAATCGCGAAAGTGGATGTAGAGGTAGCATGCCGACGGCGATCACATCGACCTTGGAACCATTTCCGACGCGCATCATCACCTTGTTCTTAGCCAATCTTCATTTAATCCATAGCCCCTGTTTCGAGTTGCAAATATGAGCAACAGAACCAGTATCAAATACCCAGGCGCTACTACGAGCATTAGTAAGGTACACATCAATAACATGTATATCAAATATACCTTTCACTTTGCCATCCTTCTTATCTGCCAAATACGTGGGGCAGTTCCGCTTCCAGTGACCAGTCCCTTTGCAGTAGAAGCACTCAGTTTCAGGCTTAGGTCCAGATTTGGGCTTCTTCCCGGGAGCAGCAACTTGCTTGCTATTCTTCTTGAAGTTCCCTTCTTCCGTTTGCCCTTTTTTCTTGAAACTAGTGGTCTTATTAACCATCAACACTTGATGCTCCTTCTTGATTTCTACCTCCGCAGCTTTTAGCATTGCGAAGAGCTCGGGAATCGTCTTGTTCATCCCTTTCATATTATAGTTCATCACGAAGCCCTTATAGCTTGGTGGCAGTGATTGAAGAACTCTGTCAATGACACTATCACCAGGAAGATTAACTCCCAGCTGAGTCAAGTGGTTATGGTACCCAGGCATTCTGAGTATGTGTTCACTGACAGAACTGTTCTCCTCCATCTTGCAGCTATAGAACTCATTGGAGACTTCATATCTCTCAACTCGGGCATTTGCTTGAAACATTAACTTCAACTCTTAGAACATCTCATATGCTCCATGACGTTCAAGAAGTCCCGATTCTAAGCCGTAAAGCATGGCACGCTGAACTATCGAGTAGTCATCAGCTTTAGTCTGCCAGATGTTCATAACGTCTGGAGTTGCTCTCCCAGCGAGTCTTGCACCTAGCCGTGCTTCCAGAACATAATTCTTCTATGCAGCAATGACGATAATCCTTAAGTTACAGACTCAGTCCGTGTAGTTGCTACCATCATCTTTCAACTTAGCTTTCTCTAGGAACGCATTAAAATTCAAGGGAACGGTAGCACAGGCCATTGATCTACAACAACATAGATATGCAAAAACTACCAGGACTAAGTTCATGATAAATTTAAGTTCAATTAATCATATTACTTAAGAACTCCCACTTAGATAGACATACCTCTAGTCATCTAAATGACCACGTGATCCATATCAACTAAACCATGTCCGATCATCACGTGAGATGGAGTAGTTTTCAATGGTGAGCATCTCTATGTTGATCATATCTACTATATGATTCACGTTCGACCTTTTGGTCTCAGTGTTCCGAGGCCATATCTGCATATGCTAGGCTCGTCGAGTTTAACCCGAGTATTCTGCACGTGCAAAACTATCTTACACCCGTTGTATGTGAACGTAGAGCTTATCACACCCGATCATCACGTGGTGTCTCGGCACGATGAACTGTAGCAACGGTGCATACTCAGGGAGAACACTTATAATGCTACCGCCATACTAAGAAAAATAAGATGCATAAAAGATAAACATCACATGCAATCAAAATATGTGACATGATATGGCCATCATCATCTTGTGCCTTTGATCTCCATCTCCAAAGCACCGTGATGATCTCCAGCATCACCGGCTTGACACCTTGATCTCTATTGTAGCGTCGTTGTCGTCTCGCCAACTATTGCTTCTACAACTATCGCTACCGCATAGTGATAAAGTAAAGCAATTACATGGCGATTGCATTTCATACAATAAAGCGACAACCATAAGGCTCCTGCTAGTTGCCGATAACTTTTATAAAACATGATCATCCCATACAATAACTTATATCACATCATGCCTTGACCATATCACATCACAACATGCCCTGCAGAAACAAGTTAGACTTCCTCTACTTTGTTGTTGCAAGTTTTATGTGCCTGCTACGGGCTTCTAGCAAGAATCATTCTTACCTACGCATCAAAACCACAACGATTTTTTGTCAAGTGTGTTGTTTTAACCTTCAACAAGGACCGGTTGTAGTCAAATTCGATTCAACTAAAGTTGGAGAAACATACACCCACCAGCCACCTTTATGCAAAACAAGTTGCATGTCTATCGCTGGAACCGGTCTCATGAATGTGGTCATGTAAGGTTGGTCTGGGCCGCTTCATCCAACAATACCACCGAATCAAAATAAGACGTTGGTGGTAAGAAGTATGACTATTATCGCCCACAACTCTTTGTGTTATACTCGTGCATATCATCTACGCATAGACCTGGCTCTGATACCACTATTGGGGAACGTAGCATGCAATTTCAAAAAAATTCCTACAATCACGCAAGATCTATCTAGGAGATGCATAGCAACGAGAGGGGAAGAGTGTGTCCACTGTTGGAAATATGCCCTAGAGGCAATAATAAAAGCATTATTATTATATTTCCTTGCTCATGATAATTGTCTTTATTCATGCTATAATTGTGTTATCCGGAAATCGTAATACATGTGTGAATAATAGACACCAACATGTCCCTAGTAAGCCTCTAGTTGACTAGCTCGTTGATCAACAGATAGTCATGGTTTCCTGACTATGGACATTGGATGTCATTGATAACGAGATCACATTATTAGGAGAATGATGTGATGGACAAGACCCAATCCTAAACATAGCATAAGATCGTATAGTTCGTTTGCTAGAGTTTTCCAATGTCAAGTATCTTTTCCTTAGACCATGAGATCGTGTAACTCCCGGATACCGTAGGAGTGCTTTGGGTGTACCAAATGTCACAACGTAACTGGGTGACTATAAAGGTATACTACGAGTGTCTCCGAAAGTGTCTGTTGGGTTGACACGGATCAAGACTGGAATTTGTCACTCCGTATGACAGAGAGGTATCACTGGGCCCACTCGGTAATGCATCATCAAAATGAGCTCAAAGTGACCAAGTGTCTGATCACGGGACCATGCATTACGATACGAGTAAAGTGAATTGCCGGTAACGAGATTGAACGAGGTATTGGGATACCGACGATCGAATCTCGGGCAAGTAACATACTGATTGACAAAGGGAATTGTATACGGGGTTGCTTGAATCCTCGACATCGTGGTTCATCCGATGAGATCATCGAGGAGCGTGTGGGAGCCAACATGGGTATCCAGATCCCGCTGTTGGTTATTGACCGGAGAGTCGTCTCGGTCATGTCTACATGTCTCTCGAACCCGTAGGGTCTACACACTTAAGGTTCGGTGACGCTAGGGTTGTAGGGATATGTATATGCAGTAACCCGAATGTTGTTCGGAGTCCCGGATGAGATCCCGGACGTCACGAGGAGTTCCGGAATGGTTCGGAGGTAAAGAATTATATATAGGAAGTGCTATTTCGGCAATCGGGACAAGTTTCGGGGTCACCGGTATTGTACCGGGACCACCGGAAGGGTCCCGGGGGTCCACCGGGTGGGGCCACCTATCCCGGAGGGCCCCATGGGCTGAAATGGGAGGGGATCCAGCCCAAAGTGGGCTGGGGCGCCACTTTCCCCTAGGGTCCATGCGCCTAGGGTGGGGGAAACCCTAAAGGAAGAGTCCTAGGAGGGGAAGGCACCTCCTAGGTGCCTTGGGGAGGAGGGATTCCTCCCCTTGGCCGCACCCCCCTAGGAGATTAGATCTCCTAGGGCCGGCGCCCCCCCCCTTGGCCCTCCTATATATAGTGGGGAGATGGAGGACTTCTTACCTTGATCTTTGGTGCCTCCCTCTCCCTCTCCAACACCCCTCCTCCTCCATAGTGCTTAGCGAAGCCCTGCCGGAGTACTGCAGCTCCTTCACCACCACGCCGTCGTGCTGCTGCTGGAGCCATCTCCCTCAACCTCTCTTCCCCCTTGCTGGATCAAGAAGAGGGAGATGTTACGCTGACCGTACGTGTGTTGAACGCGGAGGTGCCGTCTGTTCGGTGCTAGGATCTTCGGTGATTTGAATCACGTCGAGTACACCTTCCTCATCCCCGTTCTTTGAACGCTTCCGCGCGTGATCTACAAAGGTATGTAGATGCAATCCAATCACTCGTTGCTAGATGAACTCCTAGATGGATCTTGGTGAAACCGTAGGAAATTTTTTGTTTTCTGCAACATTCCCTAACAGTGGCATCATGAGCTAGGTCTATGCGTAGTTCTCTTGCACGAGTAGAACACAATTTGTTGTGGGCGTTGATGTTGTCAACTTTCTTGCCGCTACTAGTCTTATCTTGGTTCAACGGTATTGTGGGATGAAGCGGCCCGGACCAACCTTACACGTACGCTTACGTGAGACCGGTTCCACCGACAAACATGCACTAGTTGCATAAGGTGGCTGGCGGGTGTCTGTCTCTCCCACTTTAGTTGGAGCGGATTCGATGAAAAGGGTCCTTATGAAGGGTAAATAGAAGTTGACAAATCACATTGTGGCTTTCACGTAGGTAAGTAAACGTTCTTGCTAGAACCCTACTTCAGCCACGTAAAACTTGCAACAACAATTAGAGGACGTCTAACTTGTTTTTGCAGCAAGTGCTTTGTGATATGATATGGCCAAAGGTGTGATGAATGATGAATGATCTATATGTGATGTATGAGTTGTTCATGCTATTGTAATAGGAATCACGACTTGCATGTCGATGAGTATGACAACCGGCAGGATCCATAGGAGTTGTCTTTATTTTTTGTATGACCTGCGTGTCATTGAGAAACGCCATGTAAATTACTTTACTTTATTGCTAAACGCGTTAGCCATAGTAGTAGAAGTAATAGTTGGCGAGCAACTTCATGGAGACACAATGATGGAGATCATGGTGTCATGCCGGTGACAAGATGATCATGGAGCCCCAAGATGGAGATCAAAGGAGCTGTGTGATATTGGCCATATCATGTCACTATTATTATTTGATTGCATGTGATGTTTATCATGTTTTTCATCTCGTTTGCTTAGAACGACGGTAGTAAATAAGATGATCCCCCATAATAATTTCAAGAAAGTGTTCCCCCTAACTGTGCACCGTTGCGACAGTTCGTTGTTTCGAAGCACCATGTGATGATCGGGTGTGATAGATTCTAACGTTCACATACAACGGGTGTAAGTCAGATTTACACATGCAATACACTTAGGTTGACTTGACGAGCCTAGCATGTGTACAGACATGGCCTCGGAACACAGAAGACCGAAAGGTCGAGCATGAGTCGTATAGAAGATACGATCAACATGAATATGTTCACCAACGTTGACTAGTCCGTCTCACGTGATGATCGGACACGGCCTAGCTAACTCGGATCATGTTATACTTAGATGACTAGAAGAGGGATGTCTATCTAAGTGGGAGTTCATTATAATTTGATTAGATGAACTTAATTATCATGAACTTAGTCTAAAATCTTTACAATATGTCTTGTAGATCAAATGGCCAACGTAGTCCTCAACTTCAACGCGTTCCTAGAGAAAACCAAGCTGAAAGACGATGGCAGCAACTACACGGACTGGGTCCGGAACCTGAGGATCATCCTCATAGCTGCCAAGAAAGATTATGTCCTACAAGCACCGCTAGGTGACGCACCTGTTCTCCCTGCAGAACAAGACGTTATGAACGCTTGGCAGGCACGTACCGATGACTACTCCCTCGTTCAGTGCGGCATGCTTTACAGCTTAGAGCCGGGGCTCCAAAAGCGTTTTGAGAGACACGGAGCATATGAGATGTTCGAAGAGCTGAAAATGGTTTTTCAAGCTCATGCCCGGGTCGAGAGATATGAAGTCTCCGACAAATTCTTCAGTTGTAAGATGGAGGAAACAGTTATGTCAGTGAGCACATACTCACTATGTCTGGGTTGCATAACCGCTTGACTCAGCTGGGAGTTAATCTCCCAGATGACGCGGTCATTGACAGAATCCTTCAGTCGCTTCCACCGAGCTACAAGAGCTTCGTGATGAACTTCAATATGCAGGGGATGGAAAAGACCATTCCTGAAGTATTTGCAATGCTGAAATCAGCAGAGGTAGAAGTCAAAAAGGAACATCAAGTGTTGATGGTGAATAAAACCACTAAGTTCAAGAAGGGCAAGGGTAAGAAAGCCTTCAAGAAGGACGGCAAGGGAGTTGCCGCGCCCGGCAAGCAAGCTGCCGAGAAGAAGCCAAAGAATGGACCCAAGCCCGAGACTCAGTGCTTTTATTGCAAGGAAAGTGGTCACTGGAAGCGGAACTGCCCCAAATACTTAGCGGACAAGAAGGCCGGCAAAACGAAAGGTATATGTGATATACATGTAATTGATGTGTACCTTACCAGTACTCGTAGTAGCTCCTGGGTATTTGATACCGGTGCAGTTGCTCACATTTGTAACTCAAAGCAGGAGCTGCGGAATAAGCGGAGACTGGCGAAGGACGAGGTGACGATGCGCGTCGGGAATGGTTCCAAGGTCGACGTGATCGCCGTCGGCACGCTACCTCTACATTTACCTACGGGATTAGTTTTGAACCTCAATAATTGTTATTTAGTGCCAAGTTTGAGCATGAACATTGTATTAGGATCTCGTTTAATACGAGATGGCTACTCATTTAAATCCGAGAATAATGGTTGTTCTATTTATGTGAGAGATATGTTTTATGGTCATGCTCCGATGGTAAATGGTTTATTCTTAATGAATCTCGAGCGTAATGCTACACATATTCATAGTGTGAGTACCAAAAGATATAAGATTGATAATGATAGTCCCACATACTTGTGGCACTGCCGCCTTGGTCACATAGGTGTCAAACGCATGAAGAAGCTCCATGCTGATGGACTTTTAGAGTCTCTTGATTACGAATCATTTGACACGTGCGAACCATGCCTCATGGGTAAAATGACCAAGACTTCGTTCTCAGGAACAATGGAGCGAGCAACCAACTTATTGGAAATCATACATACTGATGTATGCGGTCCAATGAGTGTTGAGGCTCACGGTGTCTATCGTTATGTTCTCACCCTCACTGATGACTTGAGTAGATATGGGTATGTCTACTTAATGAAACACAAGTCTGAGACCTTTGAAAAGTTCAAGGAATTTCAGAGTGAGGTTGAGAATCAACGTGACAGAAAAATCAAGTTCCTACGATCAGATCGTGGAGGAGAATACTTGAGTCACAAGTTTGGCACACACTTAAGAAAATGTGGAATAGTTTCACAGCTCACGCCGCCTGGAACACCTCAGCGTAATGGTGTGTCCGAACGTCGCAATCGCACTCTATTAGATATGGTGCGATCTATGATGTCTCTTACCGATTTACCGCTATCTTTTTGGGGTTATGCTTTAGAGACTGCCGCATTCACTTTAAATAGGGCTCCGTCGAAATCCGTTGAGACGACACCGTATGAATTATGGTTTGGGAAGAAACCTAAGCTGTCGTTTCTAAAAGTTTGGGGATGCGATGCTTATGTCAAGAAACTTCAACCTGAAAAGCTCGAACCCAAATCGGAAAAATGCGTCTTCATAGGATACCCTAAAGAAACTATTGGGTATACCTTCTACCTCAGATCCGAAGGCAAGATCTTTGTTGCCAAGAATGGGTCCTTTCTAGAGAAAGAGTTTCTCTCGAAACAAGTAAGTGGGAGGAGAGTAGAACTTGATGAAGTATTACCTCTTGAACCGGAAATTGGCGCAGCTCAAGAAAATGTTCCTGAGGTGCCTGCACCGACTAGAGAGGAAGTTAATGATGATGATCAAGATACTTCTGATCAAGCTCCTACTGAAATTCGAAGGTCCACAAGGACACGTTCCGCACCAGAGTGGTACGGCAACCCTGTCTTGGAAATCATGTTGTTAGACAACGATGAACCTTCGAACTATGAAGAAGCGATGGCGGGCCCGGATTCCGACAAATGGCTAGAAGCCATGAAATCCGAGATAGGATCCATGTATGAAAACGAAGTATGGACTTTGACCGACTTGCCCGTTGAGCGGCGAGCCATAGAAAATAAATGGATCTTTAAGAAGAAGATAGACGCGGATGGTAATGTGACCATCTATAAAGCTCGGCTTGTCGCTAAGGGTTATCGACAAGTTCAAGGGGTTGACTACGATGAGACTTTCTCACCGGTAGCGAAGCTGAAGTCCGTCCGAATCATGTTAGCAATTGCCGCATTTTATGATTATGGAATATGGTAGATGGATGTCAAAACGGCATTCCTTAATGGTTTCCTTAAGGAAGAATTGTATATGATGCAGCCAGAAGGTTTTGTCGATCCTAAGAATGCTGACAAGGTGTGCAAGCTCCAACGCTCAATTTATGGGCTGGTGCAAGCATCTCGGAGTTGGAACATTCGCTTTGATGAGATGATCAAAGCGTTTGGGTTTACACAGACTTATGGAGAAGCCTGTGTTTACAAGAAAGTGAGTGGGAGCTCTGTAGCATTTCTCATATTATATGTAGATGACATACTTTTGATGGGAAATGATATAGAACTCTTGGACAGCATTAAGGCCTACTTGAATAAAAGTTTTTCAATGAAGGACCTTGGAGAAGCTGCATATATATTAGGCATCAAGATCTATAGAGATAGATCAAGACGCCTCATAGGTCTATCACAAAGCACATACCTTGATAAGATATTGAAGAAGTTCAATATGGATCAGTCTAAGAAGGGGTTCTTGCCTGTGTTGCAAGGTGTGAAATTGAGCTCAGCTCAATGTCCAACCACGGCAGAAGATATAGAAGAGATGAGTGTCATCCCCTATGCCTCAGCCATAGGTTCTATTATGTATGCCATGCTATGTACCAGACCTGATGTAAACCTTGCCGTAAGTTTGGTAGGAAGGTACCAAAGTAATCCCGGCAAGGAACACTGGACAGCGGTCAAGAATATCCTGAAGTACCTGAAAAGGACTAAGGAAATGTTTATCGTCTATGGAGGTGACGAAGAGCTCGTTGTAAAGGGTTACGTCGACGCTAGCTTCGACACAGATCTGGATGACTCTAAGTCACAAACCGGATACGTGTATATTTTGAATGGTGGGGCAGTAAGCTGGTGCAGTTGTAAGCAGAGCGTCGTGGCGGGATCTACATGTGAAGCAGAGTACATGGCAGCCTCGGAGGCAGCGCATGAAGCAATTTGGGTGAAGGAGTTCATCACCGACCTAGGAGTCATACCCAATGCGTCGGGGCCGATCAAGCTCTTCTGTGACAACACTGGAGCTATTGCACTTGCCAAGGAGCCCAGGTTTCACAAGAAGACAAGGCACATCAAGCGTCGCTTCAACTCCATTCGTGAAAATGTTCAAGATGGAGACACAGATATTTGTAAAGTACATACGGACCTGAATGTAGCAGATCCGTTGACTAAACCTCTCCCTAGAGCAAAACATGATCAACACTAGAATTCCATGGGTGTTCGATTCATCACAATGTAACTAGATTATTGACTCTAGTGCAAGTGGGAGACAGTTGGAAATATGCCCTAGAGGCAATAATAAAATCATTATTATTATATTTCCTTGTTCATGATAATTGTCTTTATTCATGCTATAATTGTGTTATCCGGAAATCGTAATACATGTGTGAATAATAGACACCAACATGTCCCTAGTAAGCCTCTAGTTGACTAGCACGTTGATCAATAGATAGTCATGGTTTCCTGACTATGGACATTGGATGTCATTGATAAGGAGATCACATCATTAGGAGAATGATGTGATGGACAAGACCCAATCCTAAACATAGCATAAGATCGTATAGTTCGTTTGCTAGAGTTTTCCAATGTCAAGTATCTTTTCCTTAGACCATGAGATCATGTAACTCCCGGATACCGTAGGAGTGCTTTGGGTGTACCAAACGTCACAACGTAACTGGGTGACTATAAAGGTATACTATGGGTGTCTCCGAAAGTGTCTGTTGGGTTGACACGGATCAAGACTGGAATTTGTCACTCCGTATGACGGAGAGGTATCACTGGGCCCACTCGGTAATGCATCATCAAAATGAGCTCAAAGTGACCAAGTGTCTGATCACGGGATCATGCATTACGGTATGAGTAAATTGACTTGCCGGTAACGAGATTGAACGAGGTATTGGGATACCGACGATCGAATCTCGGGCAAGTAACATACCGATTGACAAAGGGAATTGTATACGGGGCTGCTTGAATCCTCGACATCGTGGTTCATCCGATGAGATCATCGAGGAGCATGTGGGAGCCAACATGGGTATCCAGATCCCGCTGTTGGTTATTGACCGGAGAGTCGTCTCGGTCATGTCTACATGTCTCCCGAACCCGTAGGGTCTACACACTTAAGGTTCGGTGATGCTAGGGTTGTAGGGATATGTATATGCAGTAACCCGAATGTTGTTCGGAGTCCCGGATGAGATCCGGGACGTCACGAGGAGTTCCGGAATGGTCCGGAGGTAAAGAATTATATATAGGAAGTGCTATTTCGGCCATAGGGACAAGTTTCGGGGTCATCGGTATTGTACCGGGACCACCGGAAGGGTCCCGGGGGTCCATCGGGTGGGGCCACCTATCCCGGAGGGCCCCATGGGCTGAAATGGGAGGGGATCCAGCCCAAAGTGGGTTGGGGCGCCACTTTCCCCTAGGGCCCATGCGCCTAGGGTGGGGGAAACCCTAAAGGAAGAGTCCTAGGAGGGGAAGGCACCTCCTAGGTGCCTTGGGGAGGAGGGATTCCTCCCCTTGGCCGCACCCCCCTAGGAGATTAGATCTCCTAGGGCCGGCGCCCCCCCCCCCTTGGCCCTCCTATATATAGTGGGGAGATGGAGGACTTCTTACCTTTGCCTTTGGTGCCTCCCTCTCCCTCTCCAACACATCCT
>NC_041384.1:467169979-467229005 GCF_002162155.2 Triticum dicoccoides
TGGGGAGATGGAGGACTTCTTACCTTGATCTTTGGTGCCTCCCTCTCCCTCTCTAACACCCCTCCTCCTCCATAGTGCTTAGCGAAGCCCTGCCGGAGTACTGCAGCTCCTTCACCACCACGCCGTCATGCTGCTGCTGGAGCCATCTCCCTCAACCTCTCCTTCCCCCTTGCTGGATCAAGAAGAGGGAGACGTTACGCTGACCGTACATGTGTTGAACGCGGAGGTGCCGTCTGTTCGGTGCTAGGATCTTTGGTGATTTGAATCACGTCGAGTACACCTTCCTCATCCCCGTTCTTTGAACGCTTCCGTGCGTGATCTACAAAAGTATGTAGATGCAATCCAATCACTCGTTGCTAGATGAACTCCTAGATGGATCTTGGTGAAACCGTAGGAAAATTTTTGTTTTCTGCAACGTTCCCCAACATCCACGTACCCTCATAGACCGAAAGCGGAAGCGTTAGGTTAACGCGGTTGATGTAGTCGAACGTCTTCACGATCCAACCGATCTAGTACCGATCGTACGGCACCTCCGAGTTCAGCACATGTTTAGCTCGATGACGTCCCTCGAACTCTTAATCCAGCAGAGGGTCGAGGGGTAGTTCCGTCAGCACCATGGCGTGGTGACGGTGATGGTGATGTGATCCACGCAGGTCGCCTAAGCACTACGACGCTATGACCGGAGGAGTAAACTATGGAGGGGGGCACCGCACACGGCTAAGAGAACAATTGATGTGCTATGGGATGCCCCCGGCCCTCGTATATAAAGGAGGGGAGGAGGAGGCCGACCACCAAGGGGCGCGCAATGGGGGGGGAGTCCTACTAGTACTCCACTCCTAGTAGGATCCGCCCCCCCCCCCTTTCCTTTCTCATCGGAGGGGAAAAGGAAGGAGAGGGAGAGGGAGATGGAAAGGGGGCGCCGCCCCCTCCCCTAGTCCAATTCGGACTCCCATGGGGGGGTGGCCACCCCTTGTGGGCTCCCGTCTCTCTCCACTAAGGCCCATGTAGGCCCAATACTTCCCTGGGGGTTCCGGTAACCCCTCGGTACTCCGAAATAAACCCAAACCTTTCCAAAACCATTCCGGTGTCTGAATATCATCGTCCAATATATCAATCTTTACCTCTCGACCATTTCGAGACTCCTCTTCATGTCTGTGATCTCATCCGGGACTCCAAACAAACTTCGGTCACCAAAACACATAACTCATAATATAAATCGTCATCGAACGTTAAGCATGCAGACCCTATGGGTTCGAGAACTATGTAGACATGACCAAGACACATCTCCGGTCAATAACCAATGGCGGAATCTGGATGATCATATTGGTTCCTACATATTCTATGAAGATCTTTATCGGTCAAACCGCAATAACAACATATGTTATTCCCTTTGTCATCGGTATGCAACTTGCCCGAGATTCGATCGTCGGTATCCTCATACCTAGTTCAATCTCGTCACCGACAAGTCTCTTTACTCATTCCGTAATGCATCATCTCGTAACTAACTCATTAGTCACATTGCTTGCAAGGCTTATAATGATGTGCATTACCGAGAGGGCCCAGAGATACCTCTCCGATACTCGGAGTGACAAATCCTAATCTTGATCTATGCCAACCCAACAAACACCTTCGGAGACACCTGTAGAGCATCTTTATAATCACCCAGTTACGGTGTCACGTTTGATAGCACACAAGGTGTTCCTCTGGTATTCGTGAGTTGCATAATCTCATAGTCAGAGGAATATGTATAAGTCATGAAGAAAGCAATAGCAATAAAACTTAACGATCATTATTCTATGCTAACGGATGGGTCTTTTCCATCACATCACTCTACTAATGATGTGATCCCATTCATCAAATGACAATACATGTCTATGGTCAGGAAACTTAACCATCTTTGATTAACGAGCTAGTCAAGTAGAGGCATACTAGGGACACTTTGTTTTGTCTATGTATTAACACATGTATCAAGTTTCCGGTTAATAAAATTCTGGCATGAATAGTAAACATTTATCATGGTATGAAGAAATATAAATAAGAACTTTATTATTGCCTCTAGGGCATATTTCCTTCAATATCATCAAGTTTACTCAATTTTTCTTCTATCGCAGCATTGAAAACTTTTTGAGCATTAATAAATTCTTTAATATTACTCTCAAGATCAGAGGGCATATCCTATTATTATTATTATTATTATTATTATTATTATTATTATTATTATTATTATTATTATTATTATTATTATTATTATTATTATTATTATAAGAATGACCATAGGAGTTGCCATAATTTTTAGAGGAATTTCCAGGAAATGGCGTAGGATTAAAATTACCTATATAAGATTTACTGTTGAAATTATTTCATGAGACAAAATTCACATCTATGGGATAATTATTGCTCAATAAAAGTAGAAAATGGCACATCAATAGGATTAATATGAGCATTTTTACTAGCAACCATTTTCATAAGCGCAACTACTTTATCACTCAAAGTACTAATTTCTTCAACAGAATTCACTTTTTTGCAAGTGGGAGTTCTTTCAATATGCCATTGTGAATAATTTTCCATAATATTATCAAGAAATTTGTAGATTCTCCTAATGTGATTTTCATAAAACTACCACCCGCGGCGGAATCTAAAAGATTTCTAGAGACAAAATTTAATCCCGCATAAAAATTTGTATGATTGATAACCCACAAGTATAGGGGATTAATTATACCTCTTTCGATAAGTAAGAGTGTTAAACCCAACGAGGAGCTAAATGTAGAACAAATATTCCCTCAAGTTCTATTGACCACTGATACAACTCTGCACACACTTAATGTTCGCTTTACCTAGAACAAGTATGAAACTAGAAGTACTTTGTAGGTGTTGTAGGATAGGATTGCAAAATAATAAAGAGCACGTAAATAAAAAATAGGGGCTATTTAGATAAATAAAAAACTAAGTTAGTTTTAGTAGAGAGCTTTTTGTCACGAGAAAGTTATTTGTCCCTAGGCAATCGATAACTAGACTGGTAATCATTATTGCAACTTTATATGAGGGAGAGGCATAAGCTAACATACTTTCTCTTCTTGGATCATATGCACTTATAATTGGAACTCTAGCAAGCATATGCAACTACTAAAGATCATTAAGGTAAAACCCAACCATAGCATTAAAGTATCAAGTCCTCTTTATTCCCATACGCCATGACCCACGTATCCGTGTTTGTGTTTCAGTCACTCACGCAACACAGACAATAAGCAAATCATGAGCATATTGCAAACCCTACAATGGGGATCCCTCATGCTTGCGCGACACGGAGAGCACCATAGGACATCACCAATAATAAAATGTGCAACTCAAACCAATCACGATCATCAATCAACCCATAGGACAAAACGGATCTACTCAAACATTATAGGATAGCCATACATCATTGGAAATAATATATAGCGTTGAGCACCAATTTTAAGTAGAGATTACAGCAGGGAGAAGAGGTGTTACACCGCTGCATAGAGGAGGAGAGAGTTGGTGATGACGGCGGCGAAGTTGTTGGTGTAGATTGTCGTTGCGATGATGGCCCCGGCGGCGTTCTGGCGCCTTCGGGAGATAGGGGGAGAGAGCCCACCTTCTTCTTCTTCCTTAACCTTCCCCCTAGATGGGAGAAGGGTTTCCCCTCTGGTCCTTGGCTTCCATGGTGGTGGAGGGGCGGGAGCCCCTCCGAGATTGGATCTCTCTCTATGTTTCCTTCTGTTTCTGCGCTCCCCGATTCTAGCCTTTCACCGTTTCTTAAATTCCCAGACATCCGTAACTCCGATTGGGCTGAAATTTTAACACGATTTTTATCCGGATATTAGCTTTCTTGCGCTAGAAGAAGGGCACCAACCGCCTTACGGAGTGTCCACAAGGACCAGAGGCACGCCCTACCCCCTAGGGCGTGCCCTCCGTCCTTGTGGGCCCCTCGGGCATTGTCTCACGTTGATTCTTTTTCCAAAAAATCACATATATTCCAAAAAAATCTCCGTAAGTTTTTATCCCGTTTGGACTTCGTTTGATATAGATTTTCTGTGAAACAAAAAACATGCAACAAACAGGAACTGGCACTGGGCATTGGATCAATATGTTAGTCCCAAAAAATAGTATAAAAAGTTGCCAAAAGTATGTAAAAGTTGTAGAATATTGGCATGGAACAATAAAAAATTACAAATACGATGGAGACGTGTCAGCATCCCCAAGCTTAATTCCTGCTCGTCCTCGAGTAGGTAAATGGTAAAAAGATAATTTTTGATTTGGCATGCTACCTAGCATAATCTTGATCATATAATCTAATCATGGAATGAATATTAAGACACGAGTGATTCAAAGCAATAGTCTATCATTTGACATTAAGATAACAATACTTCAAGCATACT
This sequence comes from Triticum dicoccoides, assembly GCF_002162155.2. Lineage (NCBI taxonomy): Eukaryota > Viridiplantae > Streptophyta > Magnoliopsida > Poales > Poaceae > Triticum > Triticum dicoccoides. The sequence goes on from NC_041384.1 coordinate 467,174,377, forward strand.
AATAAAGTAATCATGTCTTCTCAGAATAACATGGCCAAAGAAAGTTCATCCCTACAAAATCATATAGTTTGGCTATGCTCCATCTTCGTCACACAAAATGTTCAAATCATGCACAATCCCGATGACAAGCCAAGCAATTGTTTCATACTTTAGTATTCTCAAACTTTTTCAAATTTCACACAATACATGAGAGTGAGCCATGGATATACTCACTATAGGTGGAATAGAATATGATGGTGGAGGTTGTGTGGAGGAGACAAAAAGGAAGAAATTCTCACATCGATGCAGCTAATCAACGGGCTATGGAGATGCCCATCAATTGATGTCGATGCGAGGAGTAGGGATTTCCATGCAACGGATGCACTAGAGTTATAAGTGTATGAACGCTCAAACTGAAAACTAAGTGGGTGTGCATCCAACTTGCCTACTCATGAATACCTTGGGCATTTGAGGAAGCCCATCATCGGAATATACAAGCCAAGTTCTATAATGAAAATTCCCACTAGTATATGAAAGTGATAACTCAAGAGACTCTCTATATGAAGAACATGGTGCTACTCTGAAGCACAAGTGTGGTAAAAGGATAGTAGCATTGCCCCTTCTCTCTTTTTCTCTTTTTTGGCTTCTTTTTTATTTTATTTTTATTATTTTATTTTTCGTTTGGAGTCTCATCCCGACTTGTGGGGAATCATAGTCTCCATCATCCTTTCATCACTGGGACAATGCTCTAATAATGATGATCATCACACTTTTATTTACTTACAACAATATTACAACTTGATATCTAGAACAATATGACTCTATATCATGCTAGCAATCTTACAATCGTGAAAATATCATGCTAGCAATCTTACAATCGTGCAGAGCATATGACAATGAACACTCAAGTCATGTATACGGTGATGATGGAAGTTTCATGGCAATATATCTCGGAATGGCTATGAAAATGCCATGATAGGTAGGTATGGTGGCTGTTTTGAGGAAGATATAAGGAGGCTTATGTGTGATAGAGTGTAGCGTATCACGAGGTTTGGATGTGATACGTCCATTTTGCATCACGTTTTGTTACTGTTATTTATAATGTTTTTATCCATAATAATGCTTTTTGGAGTAATTCTAATGCCTTTTCTCTCATAATTTGCAAGGAATACACCAAGAGGGAGAATTCCGGTAGTTGGAAATCTGGACCTGGAAAAGCTACGTCAGGCCACCTATTCTGCACAACTCCAAATGGCTAAAACTTTACGGAGATTTTTTATGGATTATTTCAGAAATATTGGAGTCAATAAATACCATAGGGGGGGCCACCAGGTGGGCACAACCCACCTGGGCGCGCCAGGCCCCCCTAGCGCGCCCTCGTGGGTTGTGGCCTCCTGGTCCCACCTCCGGTGCCCATCTTTTGGTATATAAGTGGTTTTGATCTAGAAAAAAAAATAAGGATAGGACTTTCGGGACGAAGCGCCGCCGCCTCGAGGCAGAACTTGGGCAGGAGCACTTTTGCCCTCAGGCGGAGCGATTCTGCCGGGGGAACTTCCCTCTCGGAAGGGGGAAATCATCGTCATCATCATCACCAACAACTCTCCCATCTTGGGGAGGGAAATCTCCATCAACATCACCAACACCATCTCATCTCAAACCCTAGTTCATCTCTTGCATTCGATCTTGTTACCAGAACTATAGATTGTTGCTAGGGGTGACTAGTAGTGTTGATTACATCTTGTAGTTGATTACTACATTGTTTATTTGGTGAAAGATTATATGTTCAGATCCATTATGCATATTAATACCCCTCTGATCTTGAGCATGATTATTATTTGTGAGTATTTACTTTTGTTCTTGAGGTCACAGGAGAAATCATGTTGCAAGTAATCATGTGAATTTGATATGTGTTCGATATTTTGATAGTATGTATGTTGTGATTCCCTTAGTGGTGTCATGTGAACATTGACTACATGACACTTCACCATATTCGGGCCTAAGGGAATGCATTGTGGAGTAGTCAATAGATGGTGGGTTGCGAGGGTGACAGAAACTTAAACCCCAGTTTATGCACTACTTTGTAAGGGACTGATTGGATCCTAGAGTTTAATGCTATGGTTAGAATTTATTCTTAATACTTTTCTCGTAGTTGGGGATGCTTGCGGGAGGGTTAGTAATAAGTAGGAGTCTTGTTCAAGTAATAACAGCACCTAAGCACCGGTCCACCCATATATCAAATTATCGAAGTAGCAAACACAAATCAAACCAACATGATGAAAGTGACTAGATGAAATTCCCGTGTACCCTCAAGAACGCTTTGCTTATTATAAGAGACCGTTTTGGCCTGTCCTTTGCCTCAAAAGGATTGGTCTTCCTTGCTGCATACTTTTTACTATTATTGTTACTTGCTCGTTACAAACTATCTTGCTATCAAACTACTCGCTACTTACAATTTCAGCACTTGCAGACACTACCTTACTGAAAACTACTTGCCATTTCCTTCTGCTCCTCGTTGGGTTCGACACTCTTACTTATCGAAAAGAGCTACAATTGATCCCCTATACTTGGGGGTCATCAAGGCTATTTTATGGTGCCATTGCCGGGGAGTGAAGCGCCTTTGGTAAGTGGAATTCGATAAGGAAACATTTATATAGTGTGCTGAAATTTATTGTCACTTGTTACTATGGAAAACAATCCTTTGAGGGATATGTTCGGGGTATCTTCACCTCGTCCGGAACCACAATTAGTTACCCCTCAACCTACAACACCTACTGAAAATATTGAATATGAAATTCCTTCGGGTATGATAGAACAACTGCTAGCTAATCCTTATCCAGGTGATGGAACCGAACATCCCGATATGCACTTGATATATGTGGAACAAATTTGTGGATTGTTTAAGCTTGCAGGTTTACCCGGAGATGACGTGATGAGGAAGGTTTTTCCTTTATCTTTGAAGGTAAAAGCATTGGCATGGTATAGGCTATGCGATGATATTGGATCATGGAATTGGAATCGTTTGAAATTGGAGTTCCACCAAAAAATTTATCCTATGCATCTAGCTCATCGTGATCGGAATTATATATATAATTTTTGGCCTCGTGAAGGAGAAAGTATCGCTCTAGCTTTGGGGAGGCTTAAGTCAATGTTATATTGATGCCCCAATCATGAGCTCTCAAGAGAAATTATTATCCAAAATTTCTATGCTCGGCTTTCTTGTAATGATCAAACCATGCTTGATACTTCTTGTGTTGGTTCTTTTATGAAGAAGACTATTGAATTCCAGTGGGATCTTTTGGAAAGAATTAAACACAACTCTGAAGATTGGGAACTCGACGAAGGTAAAGAGTCAGGTATTAAACTTAAGTATGAGTGTGTTAAATCTTTTATGGATACCGATGCTTTTCAAAAGTTTAGCACTAAATATGGACTTGATTCTGAGATAGTAGCCTCCTTTTGTGAATCATTTGATACTCATGTTGAACTCCCTAAAGAGAAGTGGTTTAAATATCACCCACTTATCAAAGAAGAAATTAAAGGACCGGTACCAGTTAAAGAAGAAGCTATACTTTATAATGTTGATCTAGTTGTACCTACTGCTTATTTTGAGAAACCTCCTTTTCCTGTTAGTATAAAGGAACATGCTAAAGTTTCAACTATGGTTAACAAAAGCTTTGTTAGAACACCTAAACCAGAGGAACAAATTAGAGTTGAACCTAATATTTCTATGGTTAAAGATCTCTTGGAAGAAGATGTGGATGGGCATGTTATCTACTTCTGTGCAGAAGCTGCTAGAATTGCCAACCCCGAAAAAAGGGATAAAAATAGACCAGTTGTTGGCCTGCCTGTCATTTGAGTTAAAATAGGAGATCACTGTTATCATGGTTTATGTGACATGGGTGCTAGTGTGAGTGCTATTCCTTACAAGTTATATCAAGAAATTAGGGAAGACATAGCACCTACATAGTTAGAAGACATAGATGCCACTATTAAACTTGCAAATAGAGGCACCATATCATCTTGTGGGATTATTAAAGGTGTTGAAGTCTTGTGTGGGAAAATAAAATACCTTACTGATTTTCTTGTTCTTGGTTCCCCACAAAATGACTTTTGTCCCATTATCTTTGGTAGACCTTTCTTGAACACCGTTAATGCTAAGATAGATTGTCAGAAACAAATTGTGGGTGTTAGCTTTGGTGATGAGTCTCATGAGTTTAATTTTTCCAAGTTTAGTAGGAACCATCATTGAAAAAGAATTGCCTAGCAAGGATGAATTAATTGGTCTTGCTTCTATTGTTGTGCCACCTACTGATCCTTTCGAACAATATTTGCTAGACCCTGAGAATAATTTACATATGCATGAAAGGAATGAAATAGATAATATTTTCTTTGAACAACATCCTCTTCTTAAACACAATTTGCCTATTGAAACTCTCAGAGGTCCTCCTCCACCTAAAGTTGATCCTGTGTTTGAATTAAAAAAATTGTCAGACACTTTGAAATATGCTTATCTTGATGAAAAGAAGATATATCCTGTTATTATTAGTGCTAACCTTTCAGAACATGAAGAAGAAAGATTATTGAAAGTTATAATGAAGCACCGAGCTACTATTGGATATACTCTTGATGATTTAAAGGGCATTAGTCCCACTCTATGTCAGCACAAAATTAATATGGAACCTGATGCTAAACCAGTTGTTGATCACCAACATCGGTTGAATCCGAAGATGAAAGAGGTGGTAAGAACGGAAATATTAAAACTTCTAGAAGTAGGTATAATTTATCCTATAGATGATAGTAGATGGGTAAGTCATGTTCATTGTGTTCCTAAGAAAGGAGGTATTACTGTTGTTCCTAATGATAAGAATGAACTCATTCCACAAAGTATTGTTACAGGCTATAGAATGGTAATTGATTTTAGAAAATTAAATAAAGCAACTAGAAAAGATCATTGCCCTTTGCCTTTTATTGATCAAATGCTTGAAAGATTATCTAAGCACACACACTTTTGCTTCCTTGATGGATATTCTGGCTTTTCACAAATACCTGTTTCTCAACCTGATCAAGAAAAGACCACTTTTACTTGTCCATTTGGAACCTATGCTTATAGACGTATGACTTTTGGTTTATGTAATACACCTGCTACCTTTCAAAGATGCATGATGGCTATATTCTCTGACTTTTGTGAAAAGATTGTTGAGGTTTTCATGGATGACTTCTGTTTATGGGAAGTCTTTTGATGATTGTTTACGCAACCTTGAGCGAGTTTTGCAGAGATGTGAACAAACAAATCTTGTCTTGAATTGGGAGAAGTGCCACTTTATGGTTAATGAAGGCATTGTCTTGGGTCATAAAATTTCTGAAAGAGGTATTGAGGTGGACCAAGCTAAGATTGATGCAATTGAGAAAATGCCATGTCCTAAGGACATCAAAGGTATTTGTAGTTTCCTAGGTCATGTTGGTTTCTATAGGAGGTTCATTAAAGACTTCCTAAAATCTCTAGGCCTCTCACTAGTCTTTTGCAAAAGGATGTTCCTTTTTTTTTATGATGATTGTTTAGAAGCCTTTGAAACACTCAAGAAAGCCTTAATATCTGCACATATTGTTCAACCACCTGATTGGAACTTGCCTTTTGAAATTATGTGTGATGCTAGTGATTATGATGTTGGTGTTGTTCTAGGACAAAGAGTTGATAAGAAATTGAATGTTATTCATTATGCTAGTATAACTCTAGACAGTGCTCAAAGAAATTATGCTACTACTGAAAAAGAATTCTTAGCAGTGGTGTTTGTTTGTGATAAGTTTAGACATTATATTGTTGATTCCAAAGTAACCGTTCACACATATCATGTTTTTATTAAATATCTTATGGAAAAGAAAGATGCTAAACCTAGACTTATTCATTGGGTTGTCTTGTTACAAGAATTTGATTTACATATCATTGATAGAAAAGGAGTTGAGAACCCCGTAGCTGATAATTTTTCTAGGCTTGAAAATGTCCTTGATGACCCACTTCCTATTGATGATAGTTTTCCTGATGAGCAGTTAGCTGCAATAAATGTTGCTAATGGTACTCCTTGGTATGCTGACTATGCTAATTACATTGTTGCTAAATATTTGCCACCTAGCTTCACCTATCAACAAAAGAAAAAAATTCTTCTATGATTTAAGACATTGCTTTTGGGATGACCCACATCTTTATAAAGAAGGAGTAGATGGTATTATTAGACGTTGTGTACCTGAGCATGAACAGGGACAAATCCTATGCAAATGTCACTTCGAGGCTTATGGAGGGCATCATGCTGGAGATGTAACTACTCACAAGGTATTGCAATCTGGATTTTATTGGCCTACTCTCTTCAAGGATGCCCGTAAGTTTGTCTCTTCTTGTGATGAATGTCAAAGAATAGGTAACATTGGTAAGTGTCAATAAATGCCTATGAATTATTCACTTGCTATTGAGCCTTTTGATGTTTGGGGATTTGATTACATGGGACCTTGTCCTTCCTCTAATGGGTATACACATATTTTGGTTGTTGTTGATTATGTTACTAAATGAGTAGAAGCTATTCCAACTAGTAGTGCTGATCACAACACCTCTATTAAAATGCTTAAGGAAGTTATTTTCCCAACATTTGGAGTCCCTAGATATTTAATGATTGATGGTGGTTCACACTTTATTCATGGTGCTTTCCGTAAAATGCTTGCCAAGTATGATGTTAACCATAGAATTGCATCACCATATCATCCTCGGTCTAGTGGTCAATTTGAACTTAGCAATAGAGAAATAAAGTTAATTTTGGAAAAGACTGTCAATAGGTCCAGGAAGAATTGGTCTAAGAAATTAGATGATGCACTTTGGGCTTATAGAACAGCTTATAAAAATCCTATGGGCATGTCTCCTTATAAAATGGTTTATGTAAAAGCTTGTCATTTACCTCTTGAGTTAGAACATAAAGCTTATTGGGATGTTAAAGAACTCAATCATGATTTCAAACTTGCTGGTGAAAAGAGGTTATTTGATATTAGCTCCTTAGATGAATGGAGAACCCAAGCTTATGAGAATGCAAAGTTATTCAAAGAAAAGGTTAAAAGATGGCATGACAAAAGCATCCAAAAGCGTGAGTTTAAAGTTGGAGAATATGTTCTTTTCTACAACTCTCGTTTTAGATTTTTTGCACGAAAGCTCCTCTCGAAATGGGAAGGCCCCTATGTCATCGAGGAGGTTTACTGGTCTAGAGCCATCAAAATAAATAATTTCGATGGCTCTAACCCGAAGGTTGTCAATGGGCAACGAATAAAGCATTATATCTCAGGTACGTGATACGTCTCCAACGTATCTATAATTTTTGATTGTTCCATTACTATTATATTAGCTGTTTTGGAAGTTTAATGGGCTTTAACATACCTTTTTATATTATTTTTGGGACTAACCTACTAACCAAAGGCCCAGTGCAAATTGCTGTTTTTTGCCTATTTCAGTGTTTCGCAGAAAAGGAATATCAAACAGAATCCAAACGGAATGAAACCTTCAGGAGAGTTATTTTTGGAACAAACGCAATCCAGGAGACTTGGAGTGGACGTCAAGGAAGAAACGAGGCGACCACGAGGTGGGAGGGCGCGCCCAGAGGGGTAGGCACGCCCCCACCCTCGTGGGCCCCTCGTGGCTCCGCCGAGCTACTTATATCGCCTATATATACTCATATACCCCGAAAACATCTAAGAGTACCACGAAACCCTATTTCCACCGTTGCAACCTTCTGTACCTGTGAGATCCCATGTTGGGGCCTTTTCCGGCGCTCCACCGGAGGGGGAATCGATCACGGAGGGCTTCTACATCAACACCATAGCCTCTTCGATGATGTGTGAGTAGTTTACCATAGACCTTCGGGTCCATAGTTATTAGCTAGATGGCTTCTTCTCTCTCTTTGGATCTCAATACAAAGTTCTCCTCGATTCTCTTGGAGATCTATTCAATGTAATTCTTTTTGCGGTGTGTTTGTTGAGATCCGATGAATTGTGGGTTTATGATCAAGGTTATCTATGAACAATATTTGATTCTTCTCTGAATTCTTTTATGCATGATTTAATATCTTCGCAAGTCTCTCCAAATTATCAGTTTGGTTTGGCCTACTAGATTGATCTTTCTTGCAATGGGAGAAGTGTTTAGCTTTGGGTTCAATCTTGTGGTGTCCTATCATAGTGACAGCAGGGGCAACAAGGCACGTATTGTATTGTTGCCATCGAGGATAAAAAGATGGGGTTTATATCATATTTCTTGAGTTTATCCCTCTGCATCATATCATCTTGCCTAATGTGTTACTCTGTTCTTATGAACTTAATACTCTAGATGCATGCTGGATAGCGGTCGATGTGTGGAGTAATAGTAGTAGATGCAGAATCGTTTTGGTCTACTTGTCGCGTACGTGATGCCTATATACATGATCATGCCTAGATATTCTCATAACTATGCTCTTTTCTGTCAATTGCTCGACAGTAATTTGTTCACCCACCGTTGAATTTGCTATCTTGAGAGAAGCCACAAGTGAAACCTATGGTCCCCGGGTCTATCGTCCATCATATTATTTTCCTATCTACTTGCTATTTCTGCCGCCTTTTTATTTTGCAATCTTTATTTTCCAATCTATACAAAAAAATACCAAAAATATTTATCTTATTATCTCTATGAGATCTCACTTTTGTAAGTGATCGTGAAGGGATTGACAACCCCTTTATCGCGTTGGTTGCGAGGTTCTTTCTTGTTTGTGCAGGTACTAGGGACTTGTGTGTTACCTCCTACTGGATTGATACCTTGGTTCTCAAAAACTAAGGGAAGTACTTACGCTACTTTGCTGCATCACCCTTTCCTCTTCAAGTGAAAACCAACGCATGCTCAAGAGGTAGCAGTACGCCTATTAATATTGAAAGTAATATTATCCAAACTTTGACACGGGAAGAACACATAAAAGAGTCCTTCCGGAACACTCCAGAATCTTGAAAATAAGGAGGTACGTGATACGGTAAGCAAATGGACTCCGAAAAATCTACAAAAATATTTTTTATCAGCTTTGGAATATTTTAGAATTTTGAAAATAAAGAAACTGCCAGGAAGCGTCCCCTGGTGGGCACAAGACACCAGGGCGCGCCAGGCACCAGGCTTTCCTAGCGCCCAGGTGGGTTGTGCCCACCTGGGATACCTCCCGTACTCCGTTTTTCTATCATATACTTGTCCTGCAAGATAAAAAATCTATATATACTTCCCGAACCCGTTGATCACCATATATTCTTGTTGTTTTTCTGTCAGATTCCATCTACCATGGCCTCTTCAAGCTCCTCCAAGGACAAGATCTCTCCTCCGTCACCACCGAAAGGAGAACTGAGTATTGGGTATGGGCACTCCCCTTGGCTTCCGCCAAGCATGGGGGAGGTGCCCCGGTATCGTATCATCCTGCTATCCTTTTGCTTTTATTTATCTTAGTTCAATCTTTTGCGTTTAGATGAAATAAAGTTTAGTTCGATCCTTTCTTATTTGAAAGTTTGCTTAGTGATCTATCCTTGTAATCGTGTGCAAGTTATATAATGAAGTTAGTTTTAGTTTTTGCTTTCTTTACTTTCATGTTGCAAATAAAGAAAAGAAATAAGAAAGAAAGAAAAAATAGAAAGGAAATAAATGAAGAAAGGAAATAAATAACCAAAAGATTATATACTAATCTTATGGTAGGTGATGGCACCACATAAGGAAAAGTATAGGTAGAAAATTTTATTAGAGATTGACAAACATAGCATTAGTCAGTGATGCAACTCATGAAAGAATTAATAAGGGAAGAGAAGATTCACATATAGATATATTATCCTAGAAATATTTTGTGATTGTGAGCCCTCATCAAAATATTATATGCCAAAATTGTTGACGTTGGACAAGGAAGACAACTTAATGGTTTATGTTTGTTTATATTCACATAGAAGTCATACTGTCATAGATCCTTTAACATGTGATGCTTGCCCCCTATCTTTGCTAGCCAAAAGTTATGTACTAAGTAGAGATACTACTTGTGCATCCAAAAACCCTTAAACCCAAATCTTTTTCAAGTTTCCACCATACGTACCTATGGATTGAGCAAGATCCCTCAAGTAAGTTGTCATCGGTGCAAAAAGGCAATAAAAATGCTTCTAAATATGTGAGATCATTTACTGTAAGAGAAAATTGAGCGTTGTACGAACTTGGATGACAGAGAATAAAAGTGACAGACTGCATAATAAAGGTTGTCATCTTAAGGGGCAATACAACATGACGTTCTCTTGCACTAAGGGATTGAGCATGGAAACAAATAAGCGCATGGCAACCTCTGCTTCCCTCTGCGAAGGGCCTATCTTTTACTCTTATGTATTTACTTTTATGCAAAGAGTCAAAGTTTTCCTTCAATTCCCTTTTATTTTTCTCTTTTGGCAAGCATCATGTGGTGAGGAAAGATCTAGGCACATATGTTCAGTTGAATATAGATAGCATGAGTTATTATTGTTGACATCACCCTTGAGGTGAGTATGTTGGGAGGCGAAACTATAAGCCCCTATCTTTCTATGTGTCCGATTGAAAGTTTTGTTCATGGGTACAAGGTGAGTGTTAGCAATCATAGAAGACTATATGATGGTTGAGTATGTGGACTTGCCTAAAGGCTCTGACACGTGACTCTTCCTGAAAAGATGATGAATTGTAGTTGCAAAATTGACTGAGAACATAGTTTGTTGGTTTCTAATAGAGTTTTTGCTTTATACTTCAATTGTGTGATGAACTATTACTTATTCATGAGAAGTATATGATAAAGTTCTATGATAAAAAGTCCTATGTTTAATTTTGTTGTTGCTATAATAATCAACATGATGCTTCTATGTCCGTATTTTGTTTTTATCGACACCTCTCTCTCAAAGCATGTGAACATGTTTTTCGATTTCGGTTTTCGCTTGAGGACAACCGAGGTCTAAGCTTGGGGGAGTTGATACATCCATTTTTCATCACGTTTTCTTACTGTTATTTATAATGTTTTTATCCATAATAATGCTTTTTGGAGTAATTCTAATGCCTTTTCTCTCATAATTTGCAAGGAATACACCAAGAGGGAGAATTCCGGCAGCTGGAAATCTGGACCTGGAAAGCTACGTCAGGCCACCTATTCTGCACAACTCCAAATAGGCTGAAACTTTACGGAGATTTTTTATGGATTATTTAAGAAATATTGGAGTCAATAAACACCAGAGGGGGGGCGACCAGGTGGGCACAACCCACCTGGGCGCGCCAGGCCCCCCTAGCGCGCCCTGGTGGGTTGTGGTCTCCTCGACCCACCTCTGGTGCCCATCTTTTGGTATATAACTGGTTTTGACATAGAAAAAAATAAGGAGAGGACTTTCGGGACGAAGCGCGGCCGCCTCGAGGCGGAACTTGGGCAGGAGCACTTTTGCCCTCCGGTAGAGCGATTATGCTGGGGGAACTTCCCTCCCGAAGGGGGAAATCATCATCATCATCATCATCATCATCACCAACAACTCTCCCATCTTGGGGAGGGCAATCTCCATCAACATCTTCACCAGCACCATCTCATCTCAAACCCTAGTTCATCTCTTGTATTCAATCTTGTTACCGGAACTATAGCTTGTTGCTAGGGGTGACAAGTAGTGTTGATTGCATCTTGTAGTTGATTACTATATGGTTTATTTGGTGGAAGATTATATGTTTAGATCCATTATGCATATTAATACCCCTCTGATCTTGAGCATGATTATTATTTGTGAGTAGTTACTTTTGTTCTTGAGGTCACGGGAGAAATCATGTTGCAAGTAATCATGTGAATTTGATATGTGTTCGATATTTTGATAATATGTATGTTGTGATTCCCTTAGTGGTGTCATTTGAACGTCGACTACATGACACATCACCATATTTGGGCCTAAGGGAATGCATTGTGGAGTAGTAAATAGATGGTGGGTTGCGAGAGTGACAGAAACTTAAACCCCAGTTTATGCACTATTCTGCCAGGGACCGATTGGATCCTAGAGAATTTATTCTTAATACTTCTCTCGTAGTTGCAGATGCTTGCAGGGGGGGTGTTATTGTAACATTCCAATTTTCAATTTGGATGTTATACATAGATCATCATATGCATATCATATTTTTATTTGCTTTTGGTTGTGATCCTAAAAATCTTAAGCAACTCAAGGACGCAAGGAGAGAGTTGGAGGTTTCCCAGGTTTTCATATTTGAATTCATTTTCAAATTTGAAAATTGATCAATTTGATTTTAATATTTTCTCTACAATTATTTCTAATAAATGAGAGAACATAAAATGACTTCTTCAAACAGAGGAGAAATATTGGAGAAGAAATTTTAAAATCAAATCATTTTTATTTGTATTTTATTTGCTATTTTATTTGAACTAGAGAAAAATATGCATTTTTGAAAATTACATTTAGGTCCAGAAAAATGTTCATCTTGTCCTAAATATTAGGTTTGGACGGTGAAAATTGTTTTTGGAATTTGTTAGAATTTTTTTTTGTATTTTATTAGGATTTTCTTCCGCGGCGAAATTTATTTAAAAAAATGAGTCTCCTGGGCTGGCCCAGCAGAGCCGGGCCATGGCCGAGCAGCGCGTCGCCCTCGTCTCCGTGCGGACGCTGGACTCTGGAGAGGAAGAGTTCGGGCCGGTCTCCACCGCCGCCCCGCTTGCCCCTCCCGCAAGCCGGACGCCCCCTCCCCCTCTATAAGCGCAGCCTCCCCTCCCGCAAGCCGGACGCCCCTCCCCTGATCTTTTAGAAAGAATTAAATGCAAACCTGAAGATTGGAAACTCGGCGAAGGTAAAGAGTCAGGTATTAAGCACGAGGTTGATTGTGTTAAATCTTTTATGAATACCAATGTTTTTCACAAGTTTAGCACTAAATATGGACTTGGCTCTGAGATAGTAGCCTCTTTTTTTGAATCATTTGCTACTCATGTTGATCTCCCTAAGGAGAAGTGGTTTAAATGTCATCCCCTATTAAAGAAGAAATTAAAGAACCGGTCATAGCTAAAGATGAAACTATCATTTACAATGTTGATCTAGTTGTGCCTACTACTTATGTTGAAAAAACACATTTCCCTGTTAGGATAAAGGAACATGCTAAGGTATCAACCGTGGTTCGCAAAACTAATATTAAAATACCTAAACCCTCTGAACAAATCAAAGTAGAACCTAGTGTTGCTATGGTAAAAGATATCTTGGTTGAAAACATTGATGGGCATGTTATTTATTTTGGTGATGAAGCTGCTAGGATTGCCAAACCCGATGAAAAAGATAAACATAGACCTGTTGTTGGCATGCATGTTGTCTTAGTTAAAATAGGAGATCATTGTTATCATTGTTTATGTGATTTAGGTGCTAGTCTGAGTGCTATCCCTTTTACTATATACCAAGAAATTATGAACGACATAGCACCCGCTGAAATAGAAGACATAGATGTCACTATTAAACTTGCTAATAGAGACACCATCACACCACTTGGGATTGTTAGAGATGCTGAAGTCTTGTGTGGGAAAAGAAAATACCCTACTAATTTTCTAATTCTCGGTTCCCCACAAGATGATTTTTGTCCCATAATCTTTGGTAGACCTTTCTTGAACACTATCAATGCTAAGATAGATTGTGAAAAAGAAACTGTTAGTGTTAGCTTTGGTGATGTGTCTCATGAGTTTAATTTTTCTAAGTTTCATGGACAACCTCATGTTAAAGATTCACCTAGTAAAGATGAAATAATTGGTCTTGCTTCTATTGTTGTACCTCCCACTGATCCAGAACAATATTTTCTATACCATGAAAATGATATGCACTTGCATGAAAGAAATGAAATAGATAAGATATTCTTTGAACAACAACCTCTCCTTAAACACAGTTTGCCTATTGAAACTCTAGGAGGACCTCCTCCACCTAAAGGTGATCCTGTATTTGAATTAAAACAATTGCCAGACACTTTGAAGTATGCTTATCTTGATGAGAAAAAGATATATCCTGTTATCATTAGTGCTAACCTTTCAGAGCATGAAGAAGAAAGACTATTAAAAATTCTGAGGAAGCACCGTGCTGCTATTGGATATACTCTTGATGATCTTAAGGGCATTAGTCCCACTCTCTGTCAGCACAAGGTTAATATGGAACATGATGCTAAACGCCTAAACCCGTTGTTGATCATCAATGATGATTGAATCCTAAGATGAAAGAAGTGGTAAGAACTGAAATACCAAAACTTCTGGAAACAGGTATAATCTATCCCATAGCTGATGTAGATAGGTAATTCACGTTCATTGTGTCCCTAAGAAAGGAGGTATTACTGTTGTTGCTAATGACAAAAATGAACTTATTCCACAAAAGAATTGTTACTGGCTATAGAATGGTAATTGATTTTAGAAAATTAAATAAAGCTACTAGAAAAGATCATTACCCTCTTCCTTTCATTGATCAAATGCTAGAAAGATTATCTAAGCACACACACTTTTGGTTCCTTGATGGATATTCTGGTTTCTCTGAAATACATGTTTCACAACCTGATCAAGAGAAAACCACTTTTACTTGCCCTTTTGGAACCTATGCTTATAGACGTATGCCCTTTGGTTTATGTAATGCACCTGCTACTTTTCAAAGATGTATGATTGCTATATTCTTTGATTTTTTTGAAAAGATTTTTGAGGTTTTCATGGATGATTTTTCCGTTTATGGAACCTCTTTTGATGATTGCTTAAGCAACCTTGATCGAGTTTTGCAGAGATGTGAATGAACTAATTTTGTCTTGAATTAGGAGAAGTGCCACTTTATGGTTAATGAAGGCATTGTCTTGGGACATAAAATTTCTGAACGAGGTATTGAGTTGGATAAAGCTAAAGTTGATGCAATTGAGAAAATGACATGTCCTAAGGACATCAAAGGTTATAATATAAGCACATCTCGTATTTGCAATGTGTTGCATTAGAGTACCATTCACTATAGTGGACCATTTTGAAAAGTTGGGCAGAGGGTCCCTATGGTATGGAAAGAATATCAACAAACAAGGATTTACCTTGTTAAATGGGAAAAGGTATGCTTTTCCAAATCTCCTGGTGGTCTTGGAGTCTTAAACCTCGGAAATCAAAATAGAGGCCTCCTGATTAAATACCTATAAAAATTATTTAACAGACATGACATCCCCTAGGTAACACTCATTTGGAATGCTTGCTACACAGTTCCAACTTTCCCAACAAGACTTGGATCATTAAAGTAGAGGGATTGTTGTTCAATTCTCAATGATTTCAAAGCAATGACTACATGCTCAATTGCATTTGGCAACTCAGTACTCCTGTGGCATTATAGATGGCAGATGTGCCACTTATCTCTAAATATCCATAGTGATTTTATTTTCCAAAGATCAAAATATTACTATGCCCAAGGCAATTCATTATGCTACTAATGATATCTATGAGATGTTTCATTTACCTATGTCTACTATTGCGGTTCAGCAAAGATTTGACCTACAAGAAGTCCTCAATAACAATGTTGGTAACATATCCTCTAATGTAGGGAAGTTCTATTGGTCAAACAACAAGTACTCGACCAAAAGAACTTATCTGGAGTTATCCGGTAACCCCACCCCTGGTGCACCTAAGCCTTTCAAATGGATTTGTAAATCAGCTTGTCTAACAAAACAAAAATTCTTCTTTTAGCTTTTAATCAAGACAGATTAACACTAGATACCTACTAACAAGGACAAAAATTTATAATGAGAATTCCATATGTGTTTTATGTGATCGGGAGCCTAATGAGGATTACATTCACCTGTTTTTCTCATGTAACTTCAGTCAAATTTCTGGCTCTCTTTGGGGATTGAATGGAACACTGGCATGTAATTCATGGACAGGTGTGGCTAGGTCTTAGTCGACTGAGACTTAACCTAGTCCAAGTCAAGTGACATGACATGTAATAAAGTGAAAAGAAAAACTAAAAGGAAATTTTTGCAAGAATCTCCACGTAAGCTCCAATGAATATAGCATCGACTGAGACTTGGTTAAGTATCACTCGAATGAGACTTGGTTAAGTCTCAATCCACTGAGATGTAGCAATCCCATTCATGCAAATGCTACTAGAGGCAAAACAGAGACTGAATATATCATGTTTCAAGGAATGCCTCCTAGCTGGATGTTGGATCATTTGGACCCACATGAATGTCATCATATTTGAACAACAATAAAAAATTTGGGTCAGTGTATTTACAGCTTCAAGGACCACTTTGCCATGATCATCAAAAAAGCTAAACCTAGCTTGAAGGAGGGGCAATCTTGGTTAGACTACTGATACGTTTCCAACGTATTTGCAATTTTTGATTGTTCCATGCTATTATATTATCTGTTTTGGATGTTTTATATGCATTAATAAGCTATTTTATATTATTTTTGGGACTAACCTATTAACCTAGAGCCCAGTGCCAGTTCCTGTTTTTCCTTGTTTTTGAGTTTGATAGAAAAGGAATACCAAACGGAGTCCAAACGGAATAAAACCTTCGCGATGATTTGTCTTGGACTAGAAGACAACCAGGAGACTTAGAGATGAAGTTGGAGGAGCCTTGAGGCGGCCAGGGCAAAGGGCGCGCCTAGGGGGTACAGTGCGCCACCACCCTTGTGGGCCCCCCGTGACTCCACCGACCTAATTCTTTCGCCTATATATATATTCCCAAATATCCCCAAACCACTAGAGGCATCCACGAAAACACTTTTCCACCGCCGCAAACTTCTGTACCCATGAGATCCCATCTAGCGACCTTTTCCTCCACCCTACCAGAGGGGGATTCGATCACGGAGGGCTTCTACATCAACTATGTTGCCCTTCCGATGAAGCATGAGTAGTTTACCACAGACCTATGGGTCCATAGCTAGTAGCTAGATGGCTTCTTCTCTCTCTTTGATTCTCAATACCATGTTCTCCTCGATGTTCTTGGAGATATATTCGATGTAATACTTTTTTGTGGTGTGTTTGCCAAGATCCGATGAATTGTGGATTTATGATCAGCTTATATATGAATATTATTTGAATCTTCTCTAAATTCTTCTATGCATGATTTGATATCTTTGTAATTCTCTTCGAACTATCGGTTTGGTTTGGCAAACTAGATTGTTTTTTCTTGTAATGGGAGAAGTGCTTAGCTTTGGGTTCAATCTTGTGGTGTCCTTTCCCAGTGACAGTAGGGGCAGCAAGGCACGTATTGTATTGTTGCCATCGAGGATAAAAAGATGGGGTTTTCATCATATTGCTTGAGTTAATTCCTCTACATCATGTCACCTTACTTAATGTGTTACTCTGTTCTTCATGAACTTAATACTCTAGGTGCAGGAAGGAGTCGATCGATGTGTGGAGTAATAGTAGTAGATGCAGAATCATTTCGGTCTACTTGACACGGACGTGATGCCAATGATCATTGCCTTAGATATCGTCATAACTTTGCGCTTTTCTATCGATTGCTCGGCAGTAATTTGTTCACCCACTATACTATTTGCTATCTTGAGAGAAGCCTCTAGTGAAACCTATGGCCCCGAGGTCTATTTTCCATCATATTAGTTTCTATTTTCCTTCATACAAATTTCTGATCTACAATATTAGTTTCCGATCTACTATTTTTGCAATATTTTACTTTTCGATCTATAAACCAAAAATACCAAAAATATTTACTTTACCGTTTATCTATCTCTATCAGATCTCACTTTTGCAAGTAACCGTGAAGGGATTGACAACCCTTTTATCTCCTTGGGTGCAAGTTGTTTGATTGTTTGTGCAGGTATTAGGTGATTTTTGCGTTGTCTCCTACTGGATTTATATCTTGGTTCTCAAACTGAGGGAAATACTTATCTCTACTTTGCTGCATCACCCTTTCCTCTTCAAGGAAAAAACCAACGCAAGATCAAGAAGTAGCAGGAAGAATTTATGGCGCCGTTGCCGGGGAGATCTACGCCAAGTGAAGACATACCAAGTACCCATCATAAAACTCTCATCTCTTGCATTACATTATTCGCCATTTGCCTCTCTTTTCCCTCTCCCCCACTTCTAAAACGATTTTCAAAAAGATTTGCCTTTTTATTCACCCTTCTTTCTTTCGTCCTTTCGTTTGCCTTTATGTCTTACTTGGCTCGTTTGTTTGTTTAATTGGTGTAATTATGTGTTTATTGAAAATCAGAAGCAAAGTTTATGGATCCTCATCCACTTGCTAATCTTTTTAAAATATCCAATTATGATGAACCAATTGCTAGTGAGTTGAGTGCACTAGATTATCTTTATGAGGTTTTACTTGAAATTCGTGAATCTGAAAATTGTGATGAAGTGTTGGAATAAGAAATTTATGAAGTGATTCACGATAGCTCCTTGAATGAAAACATGGTTGCAATGATATTATTATAAATTCTATTAATGTCAATTGTGTTAATGATATGCAAAACCCTAAGCTTGGCGATGCTAGTTTTTCTATGTCCACTACTTGTTGCAATGATCATGATTGGGGTGATTCTTCTTATAATCTTGAAAATTTATTTAAGCCCATGATGAATATGAGATTGATAATAATGTTTGCAATAATAGTGAAAGTGGGTTTGAAAGAGTGTGAACTTTAGATCCCACATATTTGGATAATGTTCAATCTTATGAAGTTTTTGATAAAAGTGGGTTCGGAGAGGTCATGACTTTATTTTATGATAATCCCCCTATTTTGGAAGAGTGTCAACTTTGCATGCATGTGGATCATGTTGAGAATATTTTATGTGATAGTTACATTGTTGAGTTTGATTATGATCCTACACGTTATTATTATGAGAGAGGAAAATATGGTTGTAGAAATTTTGATGTTACTAAATTACCTCTCGTTATGTTGAGATTACTATTGTTCCTTTATTCTTCCTTGCATATGCTAGATTTTGCTTGTTTTGATAATTTGTTTGCTTATAAAATGCCTATGCATAGGAAGTATGTTAGACTTAGATGTGATTTTCATACACTACATGATGCTCTCTTCGTGTTTCAATTGCTACCTTTCATGTGAGCATCATTGAAATCTCAATGCCTAGCTAAAAGTCTTTAAAGAAAAGCGCTAGTTGGGAGACAACCCAATATTTTTAGTTCTTGTTTTGCAATTAATTCATCTAGCCTCTGGTTAGATGTGGTTTTTGTGTTTTAATTAGTGTTTGTGCCAAGTAAGACCTTTGGGATGGATTACGGTGATAGTTGATTCGATCTTGCTGAAAAACAGAAACTTTTGCTCTCAGTAAAACAATTCTCAATTTTAACTGAAGCATGATAAAATACTGATTCTTTTTGCAGTATATTAATAAACATTTTGCTTAGGTTTTCCTAATTTTTTAGAATTTTTGTAGTTACAGAAGTATTCGAGAGTTATAGATTGCTACACACTATTTTGTTTTTGATAGATTCTTTTTTTGGGTTGTTTGCTTATTTTGATGGTTCTATGAGTAGTATCGGGGGGTATGAACCATTGAAAAGTTGGAATACAGTAGATATTACACCAATATAAATAAAGAATGAGTTCACAACAGTACCAAAAGTGGTGATTTATTTTCTTATACTAACGGAGCTTATGAGATTTTCTGTTTAGTTTTGTGTTGTGAAGTTTTCAAGTTTTGGGTAAAGATTTGATGGACTATGGAATAAGGAGTGGAAAGAGCCTAAGCTTGGGGATTACCAAGGAACCATAAGGTAATATTCAAGGACAATCAAGAGCCTAAGCATGGGGATACCTCGGAAGGCATCCCGTCTTTCGTCTTCGTCTATCGGTAACTTTACTTGAGGCTATATTTTTATTCACTACATGATATGTGTTTTGCTTGGAGCGTCTTGTATGATTTGAGTCTTTGCTTTTTAGTTTATCACAATCATCCTTGCTGTACACCTTTTTGAGAGGGACACGCATGAATCGTGATTTATTAGAATACTCTATGTGCTTCACTTATATCTTTTGAGCTAGGCAATTTTGCTCTAAGTGCTTCACTTATATCTTTTTAGAGCACGACAGTGGTTTTATTTTATAGAAATTGTTGAACTATCATGCTTCACTTATATTATTTTGAGATTCTTTAAACACCATGGTAATTTTCTTTGGTTATAAATTTAGTCCTAATATGATAGACATCCAAGAGGGGTATAATAAAAACCTTCATATAAAGTGCATTGAATAATATGAGAAGTTTGATTCTTTATGTTTGTTTTGAGATATAAAGATGGTGATATTAGAGGCATTCTAGTGAGTAATTGCGTATTGTAGAAATACTTGTGTTAAAATTTGTGATTCTCGTAGCATGCACGTATGGTGAACTGTTATGTGATGAAGTCGGAGCATGATTTATTTATTGATTGTCTTCCTTATTGGTCGGGGACGAGCGATGGTATTTCCCTACCAATCTATCCCCCTAGGAGCATGCGCATAGTACATTGTTTCGATAACTAATATATTTTTGCAATAACTATGTGAGTTCTTTATGACTAATGTTGAGTCCATGGATTAGATGCACTCTCACCCTTCCACCATTGCTAGCCTCTCTAGTGACGCGCAACTTTTGCTGGTACGATAAACCCACCATATACCTTCCTCAAATAGCCACCATACCTACCTATTATGGCATTTCCATAGCCATTCCGAGATATATTGCCATGCAACTTTCCACCGTTCCGTTTATTATGACATGTTCCATAGTTGTCATATTGCTTTGAATGATCATTTAGTTGACATCATATTTGTGGCAAAGCCACCATTCATAATTCTTTCATAAATGTCACTCTTGATTCATTGCACATCCCGGTACACCACCAGAGGCATTCATATAGGGTCAAATTTTGTTCTAAGAATCGAGTTGTAAGTAAATAAAAGTGTGATGATCTTCATTATTAGAGCATTGTCCCATGTGAGGAAAGGATGATGGAGACTATGATTCCCCCACAAGTCGGGATGAGACTCCGGACGAAAAAAGGGGAGGCAAAAAATGAGAGAAGGCCCAAATAAAAAAATGATAGAAAACAGAGAAGGGACAATGTTACTATCCTTTTACCACACTTGTGCTTCAAAGTAGCACCATGATCTTCATGATAGAGAGTCTCCTATGTAGTCACTTTCGTATACTGGTGGGAATTTTTCATTATAGAACTTGGCTTGTATATTCCAGTGATGGGCTTCCTCAAATTGCCCTAGGTCTTCGTGAGCAACCGAGTTGGATGCACACCCACTTAGTTTCTTTTTGGGATTTCGTAAACTTATAGCTCTAGTGCATCCGTTGCATGGCAATCCCTACTCACTCACATTGGTATCTATTGATGGGCATCTCCATAGCCCATTGATACGCCTAGTTGATGTGAGACTATCTCCCTCTTTTTGTTTTCTCCATAACCACCATATTCTATTGCACCTGTAGTGCTATATTCATGGCTCACGCTCATGTATTGCGTGAAAGTTGAAAAGGTTTGAGAACATCAAAAGTATGAAACAATTTCTTGGCTTCTCATCGGGGTTGTGCATGATTTGAATATTTTGTGTGATGAAGATGGAGCATAGCCAGACTATATGATTTTGTAGGAATAAGCTTTCTTTGGCCATGTCATTTTCAGAAGACATAATTGCCTTGTTAGTATGCTTGAAGTATTATTGTTTTTATGTCAATATTAAACTTTTGTTTTGAATCTTATGGATCTGAGCATTCATGCCACAATAAAGAATATGTTGGGTAGCATTCCACATCAAAAAATTTGTTTTTATCATTTACTTACTCGAGGACGGGCATGAATTAAGCTTGGGGATGCTTGATACGTCTCCAACGTATCTATAATTTTTTATTGTTCCATGCTATTATGTTATCTATTTTGGATGTTTTATATGCATTAATATGCTATTTACTAATATTTTTGGGACTAACCTATTAACCTAGAGCCCAGTGCCAGTTCCTGTTTTTGAGTTTCGCAGAAAATGAATACCAAACGGAGTCCAAATAGAATAAAACCTTCACGATGGTTTTTCTTGGACCAGAAGACAATCAAGAGACTTGGAGATGAAGTCGGAGGAGCCATGAGGCGGCCACAAGGATGGAGGGCGCGCCTAGGGGGGTAGGTGATACGTCTCCATCGTATCTACTTTTCCAAACACTTTTGCCCTTGTTTTGGACTCTAACTTGCATGATTTGAATGGAACTAACCCGAGCTCACGCTGTTTTCAGCAGAATTTCCATGGTGTTATTTTTATGCAGAAACAGAAGTTCTCGGAATGATCTGAAAATCAACGGAGAATATTTTTGAAATATATAAAAAATATTGGCGAAAGAATCAAGGCCAGGGGGCCCACACCCTGTCCACGAGGGTGGGGGGCGCGCACCCTGCCTCATGGGCCCCCTGGTGCTCCACCGACCTGAACTCCAACTCTATATATTCACGTTTGGGGAGAAAAAAATCAGGGAGAAGGATTCATCGCGTTTTACAATATGGAGCCGCCGCCAAGCCCTAATCTCTCTCGGGAGGGCTGATCTGGAGTCCGTTCGGGGCTCCGGAGAGGGGAATCCGTCGCCATCGTCATCATCAACCTTCCTCCATCAACAATTTCATGATGCTCACCGCCGTGTGTGAGTAATTCCATCATAGGCTTGCTGGACGGTGATGGGTTGGATGATATTTATCATGTAATCGAGTTAGTTTTGTTAGGGTTTGATCCCTAGTATCCATTATGTTCTGAGATTGATGTTGCTATGACTTTGCTATGCTTAATGCTTGTCACTAGGGCCCGAGTGCCATGATTTCATATCTGAACCTATTATGTTTTCATGAATATATGTGAGTTCTTGATCCTATCTTGCAAGTCTATAGTCACCTATTATGTGTTACGATCCGTTAACCCCAAAGTGACAATAATCAGGATACTTACCGGTGATGACCGTAGTTTGAGGAGTTCGTGTATTCACTAAGTGTTAATTCTTTGGTCCGGTACTCTATTAAAAGGAGGCCTTAATATCCCTTAGTTTCCAATAGGACCCCGCTGCCACGGGAGGGTAGGACAAAAGATGTCATGCAAGTTCTTTTCCATAAGCACGTATGACTATATTCGGAATACATGCCTACATTACATTGATGAACTGGAGTTAGTTCTGTGTCACCCTATGTTATAACTCTTGCATGAGGAATCACATCCGACATAATTATCCATCACTGATCCATTGCCTACGAGCTTTGCATATATTGATCTTTGCTTATTTACTTTTCTGTTGCTACTGTTACAATCGCTATGAAACCAAAACTATTACTTTTGCTACCGTTACCGCTACTATCATACTACTTTGCTACTAAATACTTTGCTGCAGATATTAAGTTTCTAGGTGTGGTTGAATTGACAACTCATCTGCTAATACTTGAGAATATTCTTTGGCTCCCCTTGTGTCGAATCAATAAATTTGGGTTGAATACTCTACCCTCGGAAACTGTTGCGATCCCCTATACTTGTGGGTTATCAGTAGGGCGCCCCCACCCTTGTGGGCCCCTAGTGACTCCACCGACCTAATTCTTTCGCCTATATATTCCCAAATATGCCCAAACCACCAGAGGCATCCACAAAAACACTTTTCCACTGCCGCATACTTCTGTACCCTTGAGATCCCATTTAGGGACCTTTTCCGGCACCATGTCGGAGGGGCATTCGATCACGGAGGGCTTCTACATCAACTATGTTGCCCTTCTGATGAAGCGTAAGTAGTTTACCACAAACCTACGTGTCCATATCTAATAGCTCGATGGCTTCTTCTCTCTCTTTGATTCTCAATACCATGTTCTCCTCGATGTTCTTGGAGATCTATTCGATGTAATACTTTTTTGCGGTGTGTTTGCCGAGATCCGGTGAATTGTGGATTTATGATCATCTTATCTATGAATATTATTTGAATCTTCTCTGAATTGTTTTATGCATGATTTTATATCTTTATAATTCTCTTCGAACTATCAGTTTGGTTTGGCCAACTAGATTGGTTTTTCTTGCAACAGGAGAAGTGCTTAGCTTTGGGTTCAATCTTGTGGTGTCCTTTCCCAGTGACAGTAGGGGCAACAATGCACATATTGTATTTTTGCCATCAAGGATAAAAAGATGGGGTTTTCATCATATTGCTTGAGTTAATTCCTCTACATCATGTCATCTTACTTAATGTGTTACTCTGTTCTTCATGAACTTAATACTCTAGATGCAGGCAGGAGTCGGTCGATGTGTGAAGTAATAGTAGTAGATGCAGAATCTTTTCGGTCTACTTGACACGGACGTGATGCCCATATTCATGATCATTGCCTTAGATATCGTCATAACTTTGCGCTTTTCTATCAATTGCTCGGCAGTAATTTTTTCACCCACCGTACTATTTGCTATCTTGAGAGAAGCCTCTAGTGAAACCTATGGCCCCCGGGTCTATTTTGCATCATATAAGTTTCTATTTTCCTTCATACAAGTTTTCGATCTACAATATTAGTTTCCGATCTACTAGTTTTGCAATCTTTTACTTTCCGATCTATAAACCAAAAATACCAAAAATATTTACTTTACCATTTATCTATCTCTATCAGATCTCACTTTTGTAAGTAACCATGAAGGGATTGACAACCCCTTTATCGCATTGGGTGCAAGTTGTTTCATTGTTTGTGCAGGTATTAGGTGATTTTTGCGTTGTCTCCTACTGGATTGATACCTTGGTTCTCAAACTGAGGGAAATACTTATCTCTACTTTGCTGCATCACCCTTTCCTCTTCAAGGGAAAAATGAACGCAAGCTCAAGAAGTAGCAACTACTTGTAAATGATGTACTTACATCTTCCATCGTAACACCTATGTACATACCTTTATTATATAATGAAAAAGAGTTACATTAGGGATCTCCCCCACTATTTTTGGTCAAGAAACTGGGCACATGCTCCCTTTAGCAAAAGTACCCTGAGTTGCACTCTTTTGCTAAGAACACAACAATTGCTTTGAGAGATTTTATAGAGGCTGAAGACCTGGTGGACCTCTTCTGTGTCCCCCTTTCCAACCAGGCTCATGAACAGCTACTAGATGTTCAAGGGTCCTTACCAACACTGAAACCTCAAGAAACTGATTAGTGGCTATCTGATGGACAACCTGGCAAATATTTCTCAAAGAAAATGTACAAGAACCTTTTGGGCCATTTAGAAGAACCAGCTATTTTCAAATACATCTGGAACCGTTCTAGTAGACTAAAGCACAAGATCTTCTTCTGGTTAGTGGCACATGAAATAATTGATACCATATCAACGCTCCAAAGAGACGACATGCATCTTGATGATCCCTTCTGTCCTTCTTGTAACCAGCAATGTGACGAGACTCTCTTGCATATGCTCTGGGACTGCAACTATAGTCAAAGTTGTTGGCAAATTCTTATACCTAATAGGCAAAGAGGCACTTATGTCTACGAGGACTTCATGTGAGCGGCCATCAAAATGCCAAAACCATTTGCAATGGAGGTTGTCATAGTAGGATGTTGCAATATCTGGATTCAAAGAAATGGAAAGGTCTTCAGACACATACAACCTTCTGTCCAAAATTGGAGATTTGCCCTAAAGAAGGATCTTCATCTTCTTCAACACAATATCAAGGCCAAGTATTCCACTTTGTTCTCGCAGTGGCTATCTGATAACTTTTAAATTGATCGTGAAGATTCCTAGAACTGGCATTACAAACTATCGTTGTGGTTTTGATGCGTAGGTAAGAACGGTTCTTGCTAATCCCGCAGCAGCCACGTAAAACTTGCAACAACAAAGTAGAGGACGTCTAACTTGTTTTTGCAGGGCATGTTGTGATGTGATATGGTCAAGACATGATGAGATATAAGTTGTTGTATAAGATGATCATGTTTTGTTGAAGTTATCGGCAACTGGCAAAAGCCTCATGGTTATCTCTCTATTGCATAAGATGCAAGCGCCAAATAATTATTTTACTTTATCGCTATGCGATAGCAATAGTTGCAAGAACAATTGTTGGTGAGACAACCATATGACAACACATTGATATAGATCAAGATGATGGAGATCATGGTGTCATGCCGGTGACGATGGAAATCATGACGATGTTTTGGAGATGGAGATCAAAGGCACAAGATGATGATGGCCATATCATGCCACATATTATGATTGCATGTGATGTTTATCTTTTATGCATCTTATCATGCTTTAATTGATGGTAGCATTATAAGATTATCTCTCACTAAATTTCAAGATAAAAGTGTTCTCCCTGAGTATGCATTGTTGCCAAAGTTCGCCGTGCCCAGACACCACGTGATGATCGGGTGTGATAAGCTCTACGTCCATCTACAACGGGTGCAAGCCAGTTTTGCACACGCAGAATAGTCGGGTTAAACTTGACGAGCCTAGCATATGCAGATATGGCCTCGGAACACTGGAGACCGAAAGGTCGAGCGTGAATCATATAGTAGATATGATCAACATAATGATGTTCACCATTGAAAGCTACTCCATTTCACGTGATGATCGGTTATGGTTTAGTTGATTTGGATCACGTGATCACTTAGATGATTAGAGGGATGTCTATCTAAGTGGGAGTTCTTAAGTAATATGATTAATTGAACTTTAATTTATCATGAACTTAGTCCTGGTAGTATTAGCATATCTATGTTGTAGATCAATAGCTCGCGATCTTGCTCCCCGTTTAATTTTTATATGTTCTAGAGAAAACTAAGTTGAAAAATGTTAGTAGCAATGATGCGGATTGGATCCGTGATATGAGGTTGATCCTTATTGCTGCACAGAAGAATTATGTCCTTGATACACCGCTAGGTGACTGACCTATTGCAGGAGCAGATGCAGACGTTATGAACGTTTGGCTAGCTCAATATGATGACTACTTGATAGTTTAGTGCACCATGCTTAATAGCTTAGAATCGGGATTTCAAAGACGTTTTGAACGTCACGGACCATATGAGATGTTCCAGGAGTTGAAGTTATATTTCAAGTAAATACCCGAGTTGAGAGATATGAAGTCTCCAACAAGTTCTATAGCTAAAAGATGGAGGAGAATAGCTCAAGCAGTGAGCATGTGCTCAGATTGTCTGGGTACTACAATCGCTTGAATCAAGTGGGAGTTAATCTTCAAATAAAATAGTGATTGACAGAATTCTCTAGTCACCATCACCAAGTTAGTAGATCTTCGTGATGAACTATGATATGCAAGGGATAACGGAAATGATTCCCAAGCTCTTCGTAATGCTGAAATCGACGAAGGTAGAAATCAAGAAAAATATCAAGTGTTGATGGTAGACAAGGCGACTAGTTTCAAGAAAAGGGTAAAGGGAAGAAGGGGAACTTCAAGAAGAACGGCAAGCAAGTTGCTGCTCAAGTGAAGAAGCCCAAGTCTGATCCTAAGCCTGAGACTAAGTGCTTCTACTGCAAAGGGACTGGTCACTCGAAGCGGAACTGCCCCAAGTATTTGGCGGATAAGAAGGATGGCAAAGTGAACAAAGGTATATTTGGTATACATATTATTGATGTGTATTTTACTAGTGTTCGTAGCAACCCCTCGGTATTTGATACTGGTTCAGTTGCTAAGAGTAGTAACTCAAAACGGGAGTTGCAGAATGAACAGAGACTAGTTAAGGGTGAAGTGATGATGTGTGTTGGAAGTGGTTCCAAGATTGATATGATCATCATCGCACACTCCATATACTTTCGGGATTAGTGTTAAACCCAAATAAGTGTTATTTGGTGTTTGCATTGGGCATGAATATGATTTGATCATGTTTATTGCAATACGGTTATTCATTTAAGTAAGAGAATAAATTGTTATTCGGTTTACATATATGATTACACACCCGATGAAAATGGTTCGTTGGATCTCGATCGTAGTGATACACATATTCATAATATTGAAACCAAAAGATGCAAAGTTAATAATGATAGTGCAACTTATTTGTGGCACTGCCGTTTAGGTCATATTGGTGTAAAGCGCATGAAGAAACTCCATGCTGATGGACTTTTGGAATCACTTGATTATGAATCAGTTGATGCTTGCGAACCATGCTTCATGGGCAAGATGACTAAGACTCCGTTCTCCGGAACAATGCAGCAAGCAACTGATTTGTTGGAAATCATGCATACTGATGTATGTGGTCCGATGAATATTGAAGCTCGCGGAAGGTATCATTATTTTCTGATCTTCATAGATGATTTGAGCAGACATGAGTATATCTACTTGATGAAACACAAGTCTGAAACATTTGAAAAGTTCAAAGAATTTCAGAGTGAAGTGGAGAATCATCGTAACAAAAATAAAAGTTTCTATGATATGATTGCAAAAGTAAAATATTTGAGTTATGAGTTTGGCCTTCAGTTAAAAACAATGTGAAATAGTTTCACTACTCACGCCACCTGGAACACCACAGCATAATGGTGTGTCCGAACGTCATAACCGTACTTTATTAGATATGGTGCGATCTATGATGTCTCTTATCGATCTACCACTATCGTTTTGGGGTTATGCATTAGAGACAACTGCATTCACATTAAATAGGGCACCATCTAAATCCATTGAGACGACACCGTATGAACTATGGTTTGGCAAGAAACCTAAGCTGTCGTTTCTTAAAGTTTGAGGTTGCAATGCTTATGTGAAAACGTTTCAACCTGATAAGCTCTAACCCAAATCGGAGAAGTGCATATTCATAGGATACCCAAAAGAAAATGTTGGGTACACCTTCTATCACAGATCCGAAGGCAATATATTCGTTGCTTTGAATGGATCCTTTCTAGAAAAGGAGTTTCTCTGGAAAGAAGTGAGTGGGAGGAAAGTAGAACTTGATGAGGTAACTGTACCTGCTCCCTTATTGGAAAGTAGTTCATCACAGAAATCTGTTCCTGTGATTACTACACCAATTAGTGAGGAAGCTAATGATGATGATCATGTAACTTCAGATCAAGTTACTACCGAACCTCGTAGGTAAACCAGAGTGAGATCCGCACCAGAGTGGTACGGTAATCCTGTTCTGGGGGTCATGTTACTTGACCATGATGATCCTACGAACTATGAGGAAGCGGTGATGAGCCCAGATTCCGCGAAATGGCTTGAGGCCATGAAATCTGAGATGAGATCCATGTATGAGAACAAAGTATGGACTTTGATTGACTTGCCCATTGATCGGCGAGCCATTGATATTAAATGGATCTTCAAGAGGAAGACGGATGCTGATAGTAGTGTCACTATCTACAAAAGCTAGAATTGTCGCAAAAAGGTTTTCGACAAGTTCAAGGTGTTGACTATGATGAGAGTTTCTCACTCGTATCTATGCTTAAGTCTGTCTGAATCATGTTAGCAATTGCCGCATTTTATGAAATCTGGCAAGTGGATAAACAAAACTGCATTCCTTAATAGATTTATTAGAGAAGAGTTGTATATGATGCACCAAGAAAGTTTTGTCAATCCTAAAGGTGCTAACAAATTATGCAAGCTCCAGCGATCCATCTTTGGACTGGTGCAAGCATCTCGGAGTTGGAATATACACTTTGATAAGTTGATCAAAGCATATAGTTTTATACAAACTTGCAGTGAAGCCTGTATTTACAAGAAAGTGAGTGGGAGCACTACAGCATTTCTGATAAGTATATGTGAATAACATATTGTTGATCGGAGATAATGTAGAATTATTCTGCAAAGCATAAAGGAGTGTTTGAAAGGAGTTTTTCAAAGAAAGACCTCGGTGAAGATGCTTACATATTGAGCATAAAGGAGTGTTTGAAAGGAGTTTTTCAATGAGTACATACCTTGACAAGTTTTTGAAGTAGTTCAAAATAGAACAGTCAAAGAAAGAGTTCTTGCCTGTGTTACAAGGTGTGAAGTTGAGTAAGACTCAAAACCCGACCACGGCAGAAGATAGAGAGAGAATGAAAGTCTTTCCCTATGCCTCAGCCATAGGTTCTATAAAGTATGCCATGATGTGTACCAGACCTATTGTATACCCTGCCCTGTGTTTTGCAAGGGAGTACAATAGTGATCTAGGAGTAGATCACTGGACATTGGTCAAAATTATCCTTAGTGGAATAAGGATATGTTTCTCGATTATGGAGGTGACAAAAGGTTCGTCGTAAAGGGTTATGTCGATGCAAGTTTTGACACTGATCCAGATGACCCAAAGTCTCAATCTGGATACATATTGAAAGTGGGAGCAATTAGCTAGAGTAGCTCCGTGCAGAGCATTGTTGACATAGAAATTTGCAAAATACATACAGATCTGAATGTGGCAGACCCGTTGACTAAACTTCCCTCACAAGCAAAACATGATCACACCTTAGTACTCTTTGGGTATTAATCACATAGCGATGTGAACTAGATTATTGACTCTAGTAAACCCTTCGGGTGTTGGTCACATGACGATGTGAACTATTGATGTTAAATCACATGGCGATGTGAACTAGATTATTGACTCTAGTGCAAGTGGGAGACTGAAGGAAATATGCCCTAGAGGAAATAATAAAGTTATTATTTATTTCCTTATATCATGATAAATGTTTATTATTCATGCTAGAATTGTATTAACCGGAAACATAATACATGTGTGAATACATAGACAAACAAAGTGTCACTAGTATGCCTCTACTTGACTAGCTCATTGATCAAAGATGGTTATGTTTCCTAACCATAGACATGAGTTGTCATTTGATTAACGGGATCACATCATTAGGAGAATGATGTGATTGACTTGACCCATTCCGTTAGCATAACACTTGATCGTTTAGTTTGTTGATATTGCTTTCTTCATGACTTATACATGTTCCTATGACTATGAGATTATGCAACTCCCGTTTACCAGAGGAACACTTTGTGTGCTACCAAACATCACAACGTAACTGGGTGATTATAAAGGTGCTCTACATGTGTCTCCGAAGGTACTTGTTGGGTTGGCGTATTTCGAGATTAGGATTTGTCACTCCGATTGTCGGAGAGGTATCTCTGGGCCCTCTCGGTAATGCACATCACTTAAGCCTTGCAAGAATTGCAACTAATGAGTTAGTTGCGGGATGATGTATTACGTAACGAGTAAAGAGACTTGCCGGTAACGAGATTGAACTAGGTATTGAGATACCAACGATCGAATCTCGGGCAAGTAACATACCGATGACAAAGGGAACAACGTATGTTGTTATGCGGTCTGACCGATAAAGATCTTCGTAGAATATGTAGGAGCCAATATGAGCATCCAGGTTCCGCTATTGGTTATTGACCGGAGACGTGTCTCGGTCATGTCTACATTGTTCTCGAACCCGTAGGGTCCGCACGCTTAACGTTACGATGATAGTTTCATTATGAGTTTATATATTTTGATGTACCGAAGGTTGTTCGGAGTCCCGGATATGATCACGGACATGATGAGGAGTCTCGAAATGGTTGAGACATAAAGATCGATATATTGGACGGCTATATTCGGACACCGGAAGTGTTTCGGGTGATTTCGGAGAAAACCAGAGTGCCGGAAGGGTTACCGGAACCCCCCGGGGAAGTATTGGGCCTTTGTGGGCCTGAGGGGAGAGAGAGGGCAGCAGCCCAGGAGGTGGCGTGCCCCCTCCCATGGGGAGTCCGAATTGGACTAGGGGAGGGGGGCGCGGCCCCTCTTTCCCTCTCCCTCTCCCTCTCTTTCCTCCCCCCTTCTCTCTTCCTAGTTGGACTAGGAAAGGGGAGTCCTACTCCTACTAGGAGGAGGACTCCCCCCTCCTTGGCGCACCCCAAGGGCCGGCCGGCCTCTCTCCCTTGCTCCTTTATATACGGGGGCAGGGGGCACCTCTAGAGACAAGTTGATCTTCGTGATCGTTCTCTTAGCCGTGTGCGGTGCCCCCTCCACCATAATCCTCGATAATATTGTAGCGGTGCTTAGGCGAAGCCCTGCGACGGTAGAACATGAAGATCGTCACCACGCCATCATGCTGACGGAACTCTTCCCCGACACTTTGCTAGATCGGAGTCTGGGGATCATCATCGAGCTGAACGTGTGCTAGAACTCGGAGGTGCCGTAGTTTCGGTGCTTGATCGGCCGGGCCGTGAAGACGTACGACTACATTAACCGCGTTGTTATAACGCTTTCGCTTCCGGTCTACGAGGGTACGTAGACAACACTCTCCCCTCTCGTTGCTGTGCATCACCATGATCTTGCGTGTGCGTAGGAAATTTTTTGAAATTGCTATGTTCCCCAACAGTAAGATGGAGGAAAACAGTTCTGTCAGCGAGCATATACTCAAAATGTCTAGGTTGCACAACCGCTTGTCTCGGCTGGGAGTTAATCTTCCAGATGACTCGGTCATTGACAGGATCCCCCAGTCACTTCCACCTACCTACAAGAGCTTTGTGATGAACTACAATATGCAAGGGATGGAGAAGTCCATTCCTGAGTTATATTCAATGCTGAAATCAACGGAGGTGAAAATCAAAAAGGAACATCAAGTGTTGATGGTGAATAAAACCACTAGTTTCAAGAAAGGCAAGGGTAAGAAGAACTTCAAGAAGGACGGCAAGGGAGTTGCCGCGCCCGATAAATCAGTTGCCAGGAAGAAGCCAAAGAATGGACCCAAGCCCAAGACTCAGTGCTTTTATTGCAAGGGAAATGGTCACTGGAAGCGGAACTGCCCCAAGTACTTAGCGGATAAGAAGGCCGGCCACGCCAAAGGTATATGTGATATACACGTTATTGATGTGTACCTTACCAGCGCTCATAGTAGCTCCTGGGTATTTGATACCAGTGCGGTTGCTCATATTTGTAACTCAAAACAGGAGCTGCGGAATAAGCGGAGACTAGCGAAGGACGAGGTGACGATGCGCGTCGGGAATGGTTCCAAGGTCGATGTGATCGCCGTCGGCACGCTCCCTCTACATCTACCTACATGATTAATTTTAAACCTCAATAATTGTTATTTAGTACCAGCTTTGAGCATGAACATTGTATCTGGATCTCGTTTAATGCGAGATGGATACTCATTTAAATCCGAGAATAATGGTTGTTCCATTTATATGAGAGATATGTTTTATGGTCATGCCCCACTGGTTAATGGTTTATTTTTGTTTAACTCGAGCGTGATGTTACACATATTCATGGTGTGAATGCCAAAAGATGTAAGGTTGATAATGATAGTCCCACATACTTGTGGCACTGCCGCCTTGGTCACATTGGTGTCAAACGCATGAAGAAACTCCATGCAGATGGACTTTTGGTGTCTTTTGATTATGAATCATTTGACACGTGTGAACCATGTCTCATTGGCAAAATCACCAAGACTCCGTTCTCTGGAACGATGGAGCGAGCAACCAACTTATTGGAAATCATACATACTGATGTGTGCAGTCCAATGAGCGTTGAGGCTCGCGGTGGCTATCATTATGTTCTCACCCTCACTGATGACCTAAGTAGATATGGGTATGTCTACTTAATGAAACACAAGTCTGAGACCTTTGAAAAGTTCAAGGAATTTTAGAGTGAGGTAGAGAATCAACGTGACAGAAAAATAAAGTTCTTACGATCAGATCATGGAGGGGAATATTTGAGTCACGAGTTTGGCACGCACTTAAGGAAATGTGGAATTGTTTTACAACTCAAGCCGCCTGAAACACCTTAGTGTAATGGTGTGTCCAATCGTCGTAATCGCACTCTATTGGATATTGTGCGATCTATGATGTCTCTTACGGTCTTACCGATCTACCGCTATCATTTTGGGGTTATGCTTTAGAGACTGCCGCATTCACTTTAAATAGGGCTCCGTCAAAATCCGTTGAGGATGACACCATATGAATTATGGTTTGGATAGAAACCTAAGCTGTCGTTTCTGAAAGTTTGGGGATGCGATGCTTATGTCAAGAAACTTTAACCTGAAAAGCTCGAACCCAAGTCGGAAAAATGCGTCTTCATAGGATACCCTAAGGAAACTATCGGGTATACCTTCTACCTCAGAACCGAAGGCAAGATCTTTGTTGCCAAGAATGGATCCTTTCTAGAGAAAGAGTTTCTCTTGAAAGAAGTAAGTGGGAGGAAAGTAGAACTTGATGAGGTACTGCCTCTTGAACCGGAGAGTAGCGCAGCTCAGGAAGATGTTTCTGTGGTGCCTACACCGACTAGAGAGGAAGATAATGATGCTGATCATGAGTCTTCGGATCAAGCTAATGAACTTCGTAGGTCCATGAGGACACGTTCCGCACCAGA
Source organism: Triticum dicoccoides (assembly GCF_002162155.2). NCBI lineage: Eukaryota > Viridiplantae > Streptophyta > Magnoliopsida > Poales > Poaceae > Triticum > Triticum dicoccoides. The sequence goes on from NC_041384.1 coordinate 467,208,596, forward strand.
GTGGTACGACAACCCTGTCCTGGAAATCATGTTATTAGACAATGGTGAACCTCCGAACTATGAGAAGCGATGGCGGGCCCAAACTTGAACAAATGGTTTGAAGCCATGCAATCCGAGATAGGATCCATGTATGAAAATGAAGTATGGACTTTGACAGACTTGCCCGATGATCGGCAAGCCATAGAGAATAAATGGATCTTTAAGAAGAAGACTGACGCAGATGGTAATGTGACCATCTATAAGGCTTGGCTTGTCGCTAAGGGTTATCGACAAGTTCAAGGGGTTGACTATGATGAGACCTCTCACCCGTAGCAAAGCTGAAGTCTGTCCGAATCATGTTAGCAATTGTCACATTCTATGATTATGAGACATGGCAAATGGACGTCAAAACAACATTCCTTAATGGTTTCCTTAAGGAAGAATTGTATATGATGCAGCCAGAAGGTTTTGTCGATCCTAAGAATGTTGACAAGGTATGCAAGCTCCAGCGCTCAATCTATGGGCTGGTGCAAGCATCTCGGAGTTGGAACATTCGCTTTGATGAGATGATCAAAGCGTTTGGGTTTACACAGACTTATGGAGAAGCCTGTGTTTACAAGAAAGTGAGTGGGAGCTCTGTAGCATTTCTCATATTATATGTGGATGACATACTATTGATGGGAAATGATATAGAACTTTTGGAAAGCATAAAGGCCTACTTGAATAAGTGTTTTTCAATGAAGGACCTTGGAGAAGCTTCTTACATATTATGCATCAAGATCTATAGAGATAGATCGAGACACCTCATTGGTCTTTCGCAAAGCACATACCTTGACAAGATATTGAAGAAGTTCAATATGGATCAGTCCAAGAAGGGGTTCTTGCCTGTATTGCAAGGTGTGAAATTGAGCACGGCTCAATGCCCTACCTCGGCAGAAGATAGAGAAAAGATGAGTGTCATCCCCTATGCCTCAGCCATAGGATCTATTATGTATGCCATGTTGTGTACCAGACTTGATGTGAACCTTGCGGTAAGTTTGGTAGGGAGGTACCAAAGTAATCCCGGTATAGAACACTGGACAGCGGTCAAGAATATCCTAAAGTACCTGAAAAGGACTAAGGATATGTTTCTCGTTTATGGAGGTGACGAAGAGCTCATCAAAAAGGGTTACGTCGATGCTAGCTTCGACACAGATCTGGATGACTCCAAGTCACAAACCAGATACGTGTACATTTTGAATGGTGGGGCAGTCAGCTGGTGCAGTTGCAAGCTAAGCGTCGTGGCAGGATCTACATGTGAAGCGGAGTACATAGCAGCCTCAGAGGTAGCACATGAAGCAGTCTGGATGAAGGAGTTCACCACTTTGTGACAACACTGGAGCTATTGCCCTTGCCAAGGAGCCCAAGTTTCACAAGAAGACCACACATATCAAGCGTCACTTCAACTCCATACGTGAATATATTTAGGATGGAGACATAGATATTTGTAAAGTGCATACGGATCCGAATGTCACAGATCCATTGACTAAGCCTCTTCCGTGAGCAAAATGTGATCAACAACAGAACTCTATGGGTGTTCGATTCATCACAATGTAACTAGATTATTGACTCTAGTGCAAGTGGGAGACTATTGGAAATATGCCCTAGAGGCAATAATAAAGTGGTTATTATTATATTTCCGTGTTCATGATAATTGTCTATTGTTCATGCTATAATTGTATTAACCGGAAATCATAATACATGTGTGAATACATAGGTCGTAATATGTCCCTAGTAAGCCTCTAGTTGACTAGCTCGTTGATCAATAGATGGTCATGGTTTCCTGACCATGGACATTGGATGCCATTGATAACGGGATCACATCATTAGGAGAATGATGTGATGGACAAGACCCAATCCTAAGCGTAGCACAAGATCGTGTAGTTCGTTTGCTAAAGATTTTCTAATGTCAAGTATCATTTCCTTAGACCATGAGATTGTGCAACTCCCGGATGCCGTAGGAATGCTTTGGGTGTACCAAATGTCACAACGTAACTGGGTGGCTATAAAGGTGCACTACAGGTATCTCCGAAAGTATATGTTGGGTTGGTACGAATCGAGACTGGGATTTGTCACTCCGTATGACAGAGAGGTATCTCTGGGCCCACTCGGTAATGCATCATCATAACAAGCTCAATGTGACTAAGGGGTTAGCCACGGGATCATGCGTTACAGAATGAGTAAAGAGACTTGTCGGTAACGAGATTGAATGAGGTATAGAGATACCGATGATCGAATCTCGGGCAAGTAACATCCGATAGACAAAGGCAATTGTATACGGGATTGATTGAATCCTTGACATCATGGTTCATCGATGAGATCATCATGGAACATGTGGGAGCCAACATGGGTATCCAGATCCCGCTATTGGTTATTGGCCAGAGAGATGTCTCGGTCATGTCTGCATGGTTCCCAAACCCGTAGGGTCTACACACTTAAGGTTCAGTGATGCTAGAGTTGATACAGAAAATAGTATATGTGGTTACCGAAGATTGTTCGGAGTCCCGGATGAGATCCCGGACGTCACGAGGAGTTCCAGAATGGTCCGGAGGTGAAGATTTATATATGGGAAGTCCAGTTTCAGTCGTCGAAATGGTTTCGAGGGTTATTGGTATTGTACCGGGACCACCGAAAGGTGTCCGGGGGTCCACCTACCCCGGTGGGCCAAGTGGGCTGAACAAGGGAGGGAACCAGCCCCTGGTGGGCTGGTGCCCTGATGACCCACAAGTATAGGGGATCTATCGTAGTCCTTTCGATAAGTAAGAGTGTAGAACCCAACGAGGAGCAGAAGGAAATGATAAGCGGTTTTCAGCAAGGTATTCTTTGCAAGCACTGAAATTATAGGTAACAGATAGTTTTGTGATAAGATAATTTGTAACGAGCAACAAGTAACAAAAGTAAATAAAGTGCAGCAAGGTGGCCCAATCCTTTTTGTAGCAAAGGACAAGCCTGGACAAATTCTTATATAGAGAAAAGTGCTCCCGAGGACACATGGGAATTATCGTCAAGCTAGGTTTCATCACGATCATATGATTCGCGTTCGGTACTTTGATAATCTGATATGTGGGTGGACCGGTGCTTGGGTGTTGTCCTTACTTGGACAAGCATCCCAGTTATGATTAACCTCTATTGCAAGCATTCGAAACTACAACAAAAGTATTAAGGTGAACCTAACCATAGCATGAAACATGTGGATCCAAATCAGCCCCCTTACGAAGCAACACATAAACTAGGGTTTAAGCTTCTGTCACTCTAGCAACCTATCATCTACTTATTACTTCCCAATGCCTTCCTCTGCCCAAATAATGGTGAAGTGTCATGTAGTCGACGTTCACATAACACCACTAGAGGAGAGACAACATACATCTCATCAAAATATCGAACGAATACCAAATTCGAATGACTACTAATAGCAAGACTTCTCCCATGTCCTCAGGAACAAACGTAACTACTCACAAAGCATATTCATGTTCATAATCATAGGGGTATTAATATGCATATAGGATCTGAACATATGATCTTCCACCAAATAAACCAACTAGCATCAACTACAAGGAGTAATTAACACTACTAGCAACCCACAGGTACCAATCCCAGACTTGGAGACAAGAATTGGATACAAGAGATGAACTAGGGTTTGAGAGGAGATGGTGCTGGTGAAGATGTTGATGGAGATTGACCCCCTCCCGATGAGAGGATCGTTGGTGATGACGATGGCGATGATTTCCCCCTCCCGGAGGGAAGTTTCCACGGCAGAACAGCTCCGCCGGAGCCCTAGATTGGTTCCGCCAAGGTTCCACCTCGTGGCGGCGGAGTCTCGTCCCGAAAGCTTGCTTATGATTTTTTCCTCCACAAAAGACTCCATATAGCAGAAGATGGGCATCAAAGGGCCACCAGGGGCCCACGAGGCAGGGGGCGCGCCAGGGGGGTAGGGCGCGCCCCCACCCTCGTAGCCAGGGTGTGGCCCCCCTCTGGAACTTCTTGCGCTCAGTATTTTTTATATATTCTGAAAATGACTTCCATGAAGTTTCAGGACTTTTGGAGTTGTGCAGAATAGGTCTCTAATATTTGCTCCTTTTCCAGCCCAGAATCCCAGCTGCCGGCATTCTCCCTCTTTATGTAAACCTTGTAAAATAAGATAGAATAGGCATAAGTATTGTGACATAATGTGTAATAACAGCCCATAATGCAATAAATATCGATATAAAAGCATAATGCAAAATGGACGTATCAACTCCCCCAAGCTTAGACCTCGCTTGTCCTCAAGGGAAAGCCGAAATCGAAAAATATGTCCACATGTTTAGAGATAGAGGTGTCGATAAAAATAAAACACGGACATGAGGGAATCATGATCATTCTTAGAACAACAACTTATATAATTCTTGTCATATGATCTCTTATGCTGGAGTAACAATTCAATCACAATTTCAAGTATGAATCATAAACTTCATTGAAAACTAACAAACTATAATATCAGTCATTGGAGCAATTGCAATTTATCATAACATAGGAAAGAGTCAATATAAGAGCTTTTCAGCAAGTCCACATACTCAACTATCATATAGTATTTCACAATTTCTAACACTCACGCAATACTTATGGGTATGGAGTTTTAATCGGACACAGAGAAAGATAGGGGCTTATAGCTTTGCCTCCCAATGTTTTACCTCAAGGGTAATGTCAACAATAATAGTTCATGAAAACTCACATCCAATTAGCCATATATACCAGGATCTTTCCAACATGTTGTGCTTGCCAAAAGATAAAATGTAAAAAGGAAGGGTGAAGATCACCATGACTCTTATGCAAGGTAGGAGATAAAAGTAAAAGATAGGCCCTTCGCAGAGGGAAGCAGAGGTTGTCATGCGCTTTTATGGTTGGATGCACAAAATCTTAATGCGAAAGAACACCACTTTATACTGCCACTTGTGATATGGACCTTTATTATGTAGTCCGTCGCTTTTATTTCTTCTGTATCACACGATCGTATAAAGCTTATTTTCTCCCACACTAATAAGTCATACATATTTAGAGGGCAATTTTTATTGCTTGCACCGATGACAACTTACTTGAGGGATCTTACTCAATCCATAGGTAGGTATGGTGGACTCTCATGGCAAAACTGGTTTAAGGGTGTTTGGAAGCACAAGTAGTATCTCTACTTGGTGCAAATAATTTGGCTAGCATGAGGAGGAAAGGCAAGCTCAATCATGTTGGATGATCCATGACAATATAATTTATCTCAGATGTAAGCAAACATAACCCATTACGTTGTTTTCCTTGTCCAACATCAACTCTTTAGCATGTCATATTTTAATGAGTGCTCACAATCATAAAAGATGTCCAAGATAGTGCATTTATATGTGAAGTCCTCTCTTTCTTTATTACTTCCTATTAACTGCAATGATGACCAAAACTATGTTTGTCAACTCTCAACAATTTTTATTCATCATACTCTTTCTATGTGAGCTCATTACTCTCCATAAGATCCATATGATCTCTTTGTTTCTTTTTTATTTATTTCTCTTTTCTTTTATTCACTCAAGATCATGGCAAAATAATCATGCCCTTGACTCAACACTAATCTTTATTATATATAGCTCACAGACTCGATTACATAGAAGGATCATAAAGCAAAACTCACAACTAGATCATACTAAAACTTTTATGCTACTAGATCAAGATATTACCAAAAGGATCGAACTAAGAAAAACGGTAATGATAGAAGTGATGGTGATACGATACCGGGGCACTCCCCCAAGCTTGGCAGTTGCCAAGGGGAGTGTACATACCAGATATTCAATTCTTCTCTGTTGGTGGAGAGGGTGGAGTTGTTGATGATGTAGGCTTGTTATCCCTCTTCCAAGGCATAGGCTCGCCATCATAGAAGGATGACCGAGTCTCCTGAATCCTCAAATCTGCAACCAAACTCATCCTCTTGAATCTATACTCATACTCCCAGTTTTGATTTTGCAGGTCATAAATCTAGGCTTGGAGGTGCTCGATTTTCTCTTGAAGCTTGAAGATGGCCTCCCCAATGTCCTTGGCGTCCAGCTTGTGGTTGTTGGTTAACTTCGTGATCATAATGTGATAGGAGTGAAGTCCACGCTCCACCAACTCCTGGCACCTGAAAACTTGTTGCTCCATTGCCTCGAGCCTTGTCTCCACGTTTCCGGTCCTCCTTGGTCCCTCAACATCACGGATGTGCAGCACCCACTCATGCATCTCAATGGTTTGAGGGTGTTGCAGCACTTCCGCGAGGTAGGGGTTGATGACCTTATCGAAGAACTTGTCCTTGGGGGCACTTGGAGACGTCATGATGATCTAGATCTGTCAGAAAAACAACTCGAAACAAGAACAGAGGATATTCGCGTGATACGGTGGTCAAAACCTTCGGGAGATTATATAATGAATTTTTATCGACCAAAATATGTAACGTGCAAGAAAACGGAGTCCGAAGAGTGCACGAGGTGCCCACGAGGTAGGGGGCGCGCCCTCCACACTCGTGGAGCCCTCGTGTCCTTCCCGGACTGCTTCTTATTTTTTTATTTTTCTAAACATTCCAAAACGGAAAAAAATTGCCATTAGAACTGTTTTGGAGTCGGTTTACTTACCGTACCACATACCTATTCCTTTTCGGAGTCTAAAACATTCCGAAAAGTGTTCCTTATGTATTCCTCCGGGGTTACGATTTCAATAACATTGGTTTCAACATTTATAGGATTACCTGAGATATAATATTTGATTCTTTGACCGTTCACCACCTTCGGATTTGTGCCTTCGAAGTTGTTGATTTTTATGGCACCGGAACGATAGACCTCCTCGATAACGTAAGGACCTTCCCATTTAGAGAGAAGCTTTCCTGCAAAAAATCTTAAACAAGAGTTGTATAGCAATACATAATCACCTACATTAAACTCACGCTTTTCTATCCTTTTGTCATGCCATCTTTTAACCTTTTCTTTAAACAATTTGGCATTCTCATAGGCTTGGGTTCTCCGTTCATCAAGTGAGCTAATGTCAAATAACCTCTTCTCACCGGCAAGTTTGAAATCATAGTTGAGCTCTTTAATATCCCAATATGTCTTATGTTCTAGTTCGAGAGGTAAGTGACATGCTTTTCCATAAACCATTTTATACGGAGACATACCCATATGATTTTTATATGTAGTTCTATAGGCCCATAATGCATCATCAAGTTTCTTGGACCAATTCTTTCTAGATCTATTAACAGTCTTTTGCAAAATTAATTTGAGTTATCTATTACTTAATTTTACTTGACCACTAGACTGTGGGTGATAAGGAGATGCAATCCTATGATTAATGTCATACTTAGCAAGCGTTTTACGAAAAGCACCGTGAATAAAATGTGAACCACCATCAGTCATTAGATACTAGGGACTCCAAACCTCGGAAAAATAACTTTAAGCATCTTAATAGAGGTGTTATGATCAGCACTACTAGTTGGAATAGCTTCTACCCACTTAGTAACGTAATCAACAGCAACTAAAATATGTGTATATCCATTAGAGGAAGGAAACAACCCCATATAATCAAAGCCCCAAACATTAAATGGTTCAATAACAAGTGAATAATTCATAGGCATTTCTTGATGTCTACTAATATTACCAATTCTTTGACATTCATCACAAGATAAGACAAACTTACGGGCATCCTTGAAGAGAGTAGACCAATAAAAACCAGATTGCAATACCTTATGTGCAGTTCTATCTCCAGCATGGTGTCCTCCATAAGCCTTGGAGTGAAACTTGCGTAGGATCTGTTCATGTTCATGCTCAGGTACACAACGTCTAATAGCACCATCTACTACTTCTTTATAAAGATGTGGATCATCCCAGAAGTAATGTCTTAAATCATAGAAAAACTTTTTTCTTTTGCTGGTATGTGAAACTAGGTGGTATAAACTTAGCAACAATGTAATTAGCATAATCAGCATACCATGGAGCAGTGTGAGAAGCATTTATGACATTTAATTGTTCATCAGGAAAGCTATCATCAATAGAACCTAGACAAGTTGTCTGCAACGGGGTTCTCAGCTCCCTTTCTGTCAATAATATGCAAATCAAATTCTTCTAGCAAGAGAACCCATCTAATAAGTCTAGGTTTAGCATCTTTCTTTTCCATAAGATATTTAATTGCAGCATGATCAGTGTGAATAGTTACTTTAGAATCAACAATATAAGGTCTGAACTTATCACAAACAAATACAACTACTAAGAATTCTTTTTCCGTAGTAGCATAATTTCTCTGGGGATTGTCTAGAGTTTTACTAGCATATTGAATAACATTTAATTTCTTATCAACTCTTTGCCCTAGAACAACACCTACAACATAATCACTAGCATCACACATAATTTCAAAAGGTAAATTCCAATCAGGTGGCTGAACAATAGGTGCAGAGATTAATGCTTTCTTAAGTATTTCAAAGGCTTCTACACAATCATCATCAAAGACGAATGTTATATCTTTTTGTAATAAATTAGTCAGAGGCCGAGAATTTTTTGAGAAGTCCTTAATGAACCTCCTACAAAAACCGGCATGACCAAGGAAACTTCTTATACCTTTGATGTCCTTGGGACACGACATCTTTTCAATAGCATCAACTTTAGCTTTATCAACTTCAATGCCTCTTTCAGAAATTTTGTGCCCCAAGACAATACCTTCATTAACCATAAAGTGGCATTTCTCCCAATTTAAGACAAGGTTAGTTTCTTAACATCTCTGCAAAACTCGATCAAGGTTGCTTAAGCAATCATCAAAAGAGGATCCATAAACGGAGAAATTATCCATGAATATCTCACATATCTTTTCACAAAAATCAGAAAATATAGCCATCATGCATCTTTGAAAGGTAGCAGGTGCATTACATAAACCAAAATGCATATGTCTATAAGCAAAAGTACCGAAAGAACAAGTAAAAGTGGTCTTAGATTGATCATCAGCTGATACAGGTATTAGAGAGAAGCCAGAATAACCATCTAGAAAGCAAAAATGTGTATGTTTGGATAATCTTTCTAGCATTTGATCAATGAAAGGTAAGGGGTAATGATCCTTTTTAGTAGCCTTATTTAATTTGCGGAAATCAATTACCATCCTATACCTATAATAATTCTTTGCGGAATAAATTCATCTTTATCATTAGGAACGACAGTAATACCTCCCTTCTTAGGAACACAATGGACAGGACTTACCCACTGACTATCAGCAATGAGATAAATTATACCTGCCTCAAGGAGCTTTAGTATTTCTTTTCTTACCACTTCTTTCATCTTAGAATTCAGCCGTCGTTGGTGATCAATAACTGGTTTGGCATCTTTCTCCAAATTTATTTTGTGTTGACATAGAGTGGGACTAATGCCCTTAAGATCATCAAGAGTATATCCAATATCAGCACGGTGCTTCTTCAGAGTTTTCAATAATTTTTCTTCCTCCTTCTCTGAAAGGTTAGCACTAATAATAATAGGATATATCTTCTTTTCATCGAGATAAACATATTTAAGAGTATCAAGCAATGGTTTAAGCTCAAACACGGGATCACTCTTGGGTGGAGGAGGACCCCCTAAGATTTCAACAGGCAAGTTGTGTTTCAGAATAGGTCCCTGTTTAAAGAACACTTCATCTATTTCCCTTCTTTCATTCATATACATATCATTTTCATGGTCTAGCAAATATTGTTCTAAAGGACCACTAGGAGGTACGACAATAGAATCAAGACCAATAATTTCATCTTTACTAGGCAATTCTTCTTCACGGTGTTGTCTATGAAATTTAGAAAAGTTGAACTCATGAGACATATCACCGATACGTCTCCAACGTATCTATAATTTTTGATTGCTCCACTGTTTTGAATGTTTATGGGCTTTATTATACACTTTTATATCATTTTTGGGATTAACCTATTAACCCAAAGCCCAGTGCCAGTTTCTGTTTTTTACCCTGTTTTAGGGTTTCGAAGAAAAGGAAAATCAAACGGAGTCCAATTGACCTGAAACTTCATGGAACTCATTTTTGGAAGGAAATAAGCCCAGAAGACTTGGAGTGCACGTCGGGGGATCTGCGAGGAGGTCACGAGGTAGGGGGGGCGCGCCCTCCACCCTCGTGGGCCCCTCGTGGCCCCCCTGACGTACTTCTTCCGCCTATATATCTCCATATACCCTAAAAACATCCGAGAGCACAATAGATCGGGAGTTCCGCCGCCAGAAGCCTCCGTAGCCACCAAAAGCCAATCTAGACCCATTCTGGCACCCTGCCGGAGGGGGAATCCCTCTCCGGTGGCCATCTTCATCATCCCGGTGCTCTCCATGACGAGGAGGGAGTAGTTCTCCCTCGGGGCTGAGGGTATGTACCAGTAGCTATGTGTTTGATCTCTCTCTCTCTCTCGTGTTCTCGATTTGGCACGATCTTGATGTATCGCGAGCTTTGCTATTATAGTTGGATCTTATGTTTCTCCTTCCCCTCTACTCTCTTGTAATGAATTGAGTTTCCCCTTTGGAGTTATCTTATCGGACTGAGTCTTTAAAGATTTGAGAACACTTGATGTATGTCTTGCCGTGCGTATTTGTGGTGACAATGGGATACCACGTGATTCACTTGATGTATGTTTTGGTGATCAACTTGTGGGTTCCGCCCATGAACCTATGCATAGGGGTTGGCACACGTTTTTGTCGTGATTCTCCGGTAGGAACTTTGGGGCACTCTTTGAGGTTCTATGTGTTGGTTGAATAGATGAATCTGAGATTGTGTGATGCATATCGTATAATCATACCCATAGATACTTGAGGTGACATTGGAGTATCTAGGTGACATTAGGGTTTTGGTTGATTTGTGTCTTAAGGTGTTATTCTAGTACGAACTCTAGGGCTGCTTGTGACACTTATAGGAATAGCCCAACGGATTGATTGGAAAGAATAACTTTGAGGTGGTTTCGTACCCTACCATAATCTCTTCGTTCGTTCTCCGCTATTAGTGGCTTTGGAGTGACTCTTTGTTGCATGTTGAGGGATGGTTATGTGATCCAATTATGTTATTATTGTTGAGGGAACTTACACTAGCGAAAGTATGAACCCTAGGCCTTATTTCCTATCATTGCAATACCGTTTACGCTCACTTTTATCACTTGCTACCTTGCTGTTTTTATTATTTCAGATTACAAATACCTTTATCTACTATCCATATACCACTTGTTTCACCATCTCTTCGCCGAACTAGTGCACCTATACAATTTACCATTGTATTAGGTGTGTTGGGGACACAAGAGACTCTTTGTTATTTGGTTGCAGGGTTGCTTGAGAGAGACCATCTTCATCCTACACCTCCTATGGATTGATAAACCTTAGGTCATCCACTTGAGAGAAAATTGCTACTGTCCTACAAACCTCTGCACTTGGAGGCCCAACAGCGTCTACAAGAAGAAGGTTGTGTAGTAGACATCAAGCTCTTTTCTGGCGCCGTTGCCGGGGAGGTTAGCACTTGAAGGTATATCTTTAGATCTTGCAATCGAGTCTTTTAGTTTCTTGTTTTATCACTAGTTTAGTTTATAAAAGAAAACTATAAAAAATGGAATTAAGTTTGCCTCATACACTTCATCTTTTTAATATCTTTCGTGAGTATGATGGAAAGGATAATTGTGCCCAAGTGCTAGAAGAAGAAATCTATAAAATGTTTGGCACTAAATATTTGAATAATGAGCATGATTGCAATGTTGTTAGTATGAATTCCTTGAATATCCATGATGCTAATGATATGCAAAGCCACAAGCTTGGGGAAGCTACGTTTAATGAAGATGATATTTTTAGTCTCCCAAGTTTTGATGAGCAAATTTATTATGATGAAAGCATGCCTCCTATCTATGATGATTATTGTGATGACACATATGGTTTAAAGAATAATAATAACAATGAAACTTGTCATCTTGATTTCAATTTTCAATCCCATGATAGTTACTCTGTTGAGTTTGCTCCCACTATTCCGATTGAGAAGAATTTTGCTTATGTGGAGAGTAGTAAATTTTATATGCTTGTAGATCATGAAAAGAATGATTTAGGTGCTGGTTATATTGTTGAATTCATTCATGAGGATACTGAAAATTATTATGAGGGAGGAATATATGCTTGTAGGAATTGCAATAGTGTCAAGTTTCCTCTCCATGAACTTAAAGTTTTGAAGTTATGCTTGTTTTGCCTTCCTATGCTAGTTGATTATTGTTCCCATAAATTGTTTGCTCACAAAATCCCTATGCATAGGAAGTGGGTTAGACTTAAATGTGTTAGTCATATTCTTCATGATGCTCTCTTTATGTTACAATTCTTATCTTTTATGTGAGCATCATTGAAATCATCATGCCTAGATAGGGGCGTTAAACGATAGCGCTTGTTGGGAGGCAACCCAATTTTATTTTTGTTCCTTGCTTTTTGATCCTGTTTAGTAATAAATAATTCATCTAGCCTCTGTTTAGATGAGTTTTTAGGTTTTAATTAGTGTTTGTGCCAAGTAGAACCGTTGGGAAGACTTGGGGGAAGTCTTTATGATCATGCTGTAAAAAACAGAAACTTTAGCGCTCACGAGAATTGCTGCCATTTTTATTTGGAGAGTGATATTTAGTTAATTATTATTTTTAGATGATTAATAGACAAATTACTCAGGTCCAGCAATTTATTTTAGAATTTTTGGGGTTCCAGAAGTTTGCGTTAGTTATAGATTACTAGAGATTGTTCTGTTTTGACAGATTCTGTTTTTCGTGTGTTGTTTGCTTATTTTGATGAATCTATGACTAGTAAAAGAGTTTATAAACCATAGATAAGTTGGAATACAGTAGGTTTAACACTAATATAAATAAATAATGAGTTCATTACAGTACCTTGAAGTGGTGTTTTGTTTTCTTTCGCTAACGGAGCTTATGAGTTTTCTATTAAGTTTTGTGTTGTGAAGTTTTCAAGTTTTGGGTAAAGATTCGATGGACTATGGAATAAGAAGTGGCAAGAGCCTAATCTTGGGGATGTCCAAGGCACCCCAAGGTAATATTCAAGGACAACCAAAAGCCTAAGCTTGGGGATGCCCCGGAAGGCATCCCCTCTTTCGTCTTCATTCATCGGTAACTTTACTTGGAGCTATATTTTTATTCGCCACATGATATGTGTCTTGCTTGGAGCGTCTTGTATGATTTGAGTCTTTGCCTTTTAGTTTACCACAATCATCCTTGCTGTACACACCTTTTGAGAGAGACTCACATGATTTGAAATTTATTAGAATACTCTATGTGCTTCACTTATATCTTTTGAGCTATATAGTTTTTGCTCTAGTGCTTCACTTATATCTTTTAGAGCACAGCGGTGGTTTTATTTTATAGAAATAATTGATCTCTCATTCTTCACTTATATTATTTTGAGAGTCCTTTAGAACAACATGGAAATTTGCTTTTAGGAATAATATAAAAACTTTTATAGAAGTGCGTTTAATACTATGAGAAGTTTGATGCTTGATAATTGTTTTGAGATATGAAAATGGTGATATTAGAGTCATGCTAGTTGAGCGGTTATGAATTTAAGAAATACTTGTGTTGAAGTTTGTGATTCCCGTAGCATGCACATATGGTGAACCGTTATGTGATGAAGTCGGAGCATGATTTATTTATTGATTGTCTTCCTTATGAGTGGCGGTCGGGGACGAGCGATGGTCTTTGGGTTCAATCTTGCGGTGCTTGATCCCAGTGACAGAAAGGGAAACGACACATATTGTATTGTTGCCATCGAGGATGAAAAGATGGGGTTTATATCATATTGCATGAGTTTATCCCTCTACATCATGTCATCTTACTTAAAGCATTACTCTGTTCTTATGAACTTAATACTCTAGATGCATGCTGGATAGCGATCGATGTGTGGAGTAATAGTAGTAGATACAGAATCATTTCGGTCTACTTGTCGCGGACGTGATGCCTATATACATGATCATGCCTAGATATTCTCATAACTATGCTCAATTCTATCAATTGCTTGACAGTAACTCGTTTACCCACCGTAATACTTATGCTCTTGAGAGAAGCCACTAGTGAAACCTATGGCCCCTGGGTCTATCTTCCATCATATTAATCTTCCAACACTTAGCTATTTCTATTGCCGCTTATTTTACTTTGCATCTTTATTTCTCTTTATCATAAAAATACCAAAAATATTATCTTATCATATCTCACTCTCGTAAGTGACCTTGAAGGGATTGACAACCCCTTTATTGTGTTGGTTGCGAGGTTCTTATTTGTTTGTGTAGGTGCGTGGGACTCGAGCGTGATCTCCTACTGGATTGATACCTTGGTTCTCAAAAACTAGGGAAAATACTTACGCTATTTACTGCATCACCCTTTCCTCTTCAAGGGAAAATCAACGCAGTGCTCAAGAGGTAGCACGAGCCTCCCCCGTCGCGGCCTCCGTTGTCCCTGGCACCGGCTCCGGCAGCACAGCGAGAGCCACACCCGCCCCCCGTACCTCCGAGCCATCGGATCCCGAGGAGATTCCCAGCCCCGAGACCACTAGACGCTCTCCCGACGGCCAGAACATGGAGGTCACCGATCTCGGGCTTGCCGCCATTTCGCACGGAGCAGAGGGGAAAGGGGGTGGCCGGGGTGGGTGGTGGGGGATGGAGAGTTGAAGTGGCCGCCGCGGCCGGAGTGACCCGTGGCGTGGGCGCAAAGCATGATGGACGCCGGTGCCGGAGTAGCGCACGACGGTGGGGGCGGCGCGCTCTCTCTCGCTATCGCTCTCGAAAACTTTCAGCTACTGACTTCCTGGATGATGAAGCCTACTCACCAAAGATTCTTTTACATAAAAATAATAATCATAACATACTTCCACGTATCAAGTGTGATGCCACATTTCTCTGGGAATGCACAATGCATCCTAAGGGCATCTCCGGGACCGACCCTCAAACCGCCCGCAATTGTCATTCCAAACGTGTTTTGTCGATCCGCTCGATGGTCCGGATGTGCTTTTTCCCATAAACTGGAGACAAACTGCGAGCACGCGCGCAGGGGAGGGGGGTGCTTTGCCAACGCCCGGACTGCTGCCATGTTCGCTCTTAACTACCTTGGCCCACCCCAAAAAAACCACCTGCCTCTCTCACGCTTTCCATCCGATGCACGCGCCGCTTCCCATGACACATCAATCTCGGCCCAAAGCACGCAGCGCCCGACATTGATGTCGCGTGCTACTTGTGAGCCGTGTGGTTTTTTCTCCGAAGAGGATGGGAGATGCAGTACAATAGAGATAAGTATTTCCCTCAGTGAGAACCAAGATTTATCGAACCAATAGGACAATCATGCAAAGCCTCATGCACAACATCTGCACACACAAAAGCAAATACTTGCACCCAACATGAGCAAGAGGGTCGTCAATCCCCTTGAAATCGTTACTTGCAAGTATCAAATCTTGTCGTGGTAGACAAGTAAATTGTAAAACAAAATAAAAGAATAAAGTTGCAGCAAAGGTAATTCAGTTCATATGTGTCGAGTGAATCCGCAGGCGCCGGAATGATACTACACAATAACAGGGGAACGATTGTGTTTTCAGCCTATAGGGCGTTATTCTCTTGCAAAGATGCATTAGAGGCGGAGCTGGTCGTATGTATGGAAGGCTTATCATTTGCAATTCAGCGGACTGATTCGCCGATCGTCGTCGAGATGGACTTGAGCATGGCTGTGTCCATGATTTTATGCGACAAGGTGAACCGTTCAGTGTACGCTTTGTTGGTTAACGAGATTAGATTCTTAATGCACCTTAGACAAACTTGCATTACTCATGTCTCCCGTTCTCAGAATAAAGCGAGTGATAGTTTAGCGAAGTTTGCTACAGTTGAAGGTCGGACTATAACTTGGCTAGGGTCTGGTCCTGTGGAGACCTTGGAGATTGTCCATGATGATTGTAAAGACCTTGTGATTGAGCAATACAAGTTTTTTCTCCCACAAAAAAAGGTAATTCGGTTTTTGTAATATGATAAAGGTAGACCCGGGGCCATAGTTTTCTCTAGAGACTTCTCTCTCAAACACATAGCATACGGTGGGTGAACAAATAATTGTTGGTTAATTGATAAAAAAGCATATAGTTATAACGATATTCAAGGCAATGATCATGTATATAGGCATCACGTCCAAGACTAGTAGACCGACTCTTGCCTGCATATACTACTATTACTCCACCAATCGACTGCTATCCAGCATGCATCTATGGTATTAAGTATGAAATAAAGTAACGTCTTAAGCAAGATGACATGATGTAGACAAATTAAACTCAATAAATATGAATAAACCCCATCGTTTTATCCTTAATGACAACAATACAAATACGTGTCTTGCCCCTTTCTGTCACTGGGATAGAGCACCGCAAGATTGAACCCAACACAAAGCACCTCTCCCACTGAACATAAATCAACCTAGTTGTCCAAACCAAATGGATAGATCGAAGAGAAATATAAAGCTATAACAATCATGCATGATAAAGTTCAGAAAAGGCTCCATTACTCCTCATAAATATTTAGATCCTAAACCCACAATTCATCAGATCCCAACAAACACACCGCAAAAGAAGATTGCATCGGATAGAACTCGTAGAACATCAAGGAGAACATGGTATTGAAGATCAAAGAGAGAGAAGAAGCCATCTAGGTACTAGCTATAGACCCGTAGGTCCATGGTGAACTACTCACGCATCATCGGAAGGCAACAAGGATGATGTACAAGGTGATCGATTCCCCTCCGGCAGAGTACCGGAAAAGGCCTCCAGATGGGATCACGGAAGAATAGAAGCTTGCGACAGCAAAAAAAGTGTTTCGGGTGGCTCTCTGGTATATTGAAAATATTTGGAAATTTATAGAGGCGGAATTAGGTCAAGAGGTGCCACGGGGGGCCAAGAAGCTCGAGGGCGCCCCCCGGGGTGCGCCCTATGAGCTTGTCGCTCACCCGCGGCTCTTCTGGTCTTCTCCCAAACCTTCTAGGGTCAGAAAAAATTAATCCAAATATTTTTCTCTGTTTGGACTTCGTTTGATTATGATTTTCTGAAAAGCCAAAAACAAGCAAAAAACAACAACTGGAACTGGGCACTAGGTTAATGGGTTAGTCCAAAAAATGATACAAAATAGCATATAAATGCATATAAAACATGTAAGATTGATACGATAATATCATGGAACAATAAAATATTGTAGATACGTTCGAGACGTATCAAGCATCCCCAAGCTTAATTCCTGCTCGTGCTCGAGTAGGCAAATGATAAAAACATAATTTTTGATGTGGAATGCTATCTAACATGTTTATCATGTAATCTTTCTTTTTAGGGTATGAATATTAAGATTCGAATGATTCAAAGCAATGGTCTATAATTTGATATAAAGACATCAATACTCAGGCATACCAACAAACAATCATGCCTTTCAAAATAAAAATGCTAAAGAACGCTATCCCTACGGAATCATATAATCTTGTCTTGCTTGGCCTTCCTAACACAAAGTATTAATCATGAGCTACCCCGATGACAAGCCGAGCAATTGATTCATACTTTTTAACAGGCTTCAGCTTTTCAACCCCACGCAATACATGAGTGTGAGCCATGGACGTAACACTATGAGTGGAATAGAATGTGGTGATAGATATTAATAAGAGGAAGTCAAAAAAAAGAAGATAGTATCACATCGACGCGGCTAATAAACTGGCTATGGAGATGCCCATCAATTGATGTCAATGCGAGGAGTAGGGATTGTCATGCAACAGATGCACTAAGAGCTATAAGTGTATGAAAGCTCAAACTAAAAAGTAAGTGGGTGTGCGTCCAACTTGCTTGCTCATGAAGACCTCGGGCATTTGAGGAAGCCCATCATCGGAATATGCAAGCCAAGTTCTATAACGTTAAAGTCCCACTAGTATATGAAAGTGATAACATAGGAGACTCTCTGTATGAAGAACATGGTGCTACTCTAAAGCGCAAGTGTGGAAACATGGTGCTACTCTGAAGCACAAGTGTGGAAAAGGGAGAAGGGACAATATAGCACCATGTTTTTCATATAGAGAGTCTCCTATATTGTCACTTTCATATATTAGTAGGAGTTTTTCATTATAGAACTTGGCTTGTATATTTCGATGATGGGCCTCCTCAAATACCGAGGTCTTCATAGACAAACAAGTTGGATGCACACCCACTTAGTTTCTATTTTGAGCTTTCATACACTTATAGCTCTTAGTGCATCCATTGCATGTCAATCCCTACTTCTCTCATTGACATCAATTGATGGGCATCTCCATAGCATGTTGATTAACCGCGTCGATGAGAGACTATCTTTCCTTTTTGTATTCTCCATATTAATCTCTACCACCGCACTATATTCCACCCATAGTTCTATATCCGTGCCTTGTGCTCAAGTATTGCATGGGGTTTGAAAAAAAGCTAAAGTGCGTTAAAAAGTATGAATCAATTGCTTGGCTGACATCGGGGTTGTACATGATTTATATTTTGTGTTAAGAAGATGAAGCATGACAAGACTATATGATTTTGTAGGGATATTGTTCGTTGGCATTTTTATTTTAAAATGCATGATTGTTTGTTGGTATGCCTGCGTATTGATGTCTTTATATCAAATTATAGACTATTGCTTTGAATCATTCGGATATAAATATTCATATCATAAAAGAACGATTACATGATAGACGTGTTAGGTAGTATTCCACATCAAAAATTCACTTTTTATCATTTACCTATTCGAGGACGAGAATGAATTAAGCTTGTGGATGCTTGATACATTTACAACATATCTATAATTTTGATCGTTCTATGTTATTATAGTATCAATCTTGGATGTTTATATGCAATTTATATCCTTTTTTGAACCGATCTATTAACCTTGTGTCCAGTGCTAGTTGTTTTTTTTCTTGTTTTCAGCTTTTCAGAAAATTAATATCGAACGGAGAAAAAACTTTGGATTAATTTTTTCTAGACTAGAAAGGACCCACGAAGGTTTAAGAGAAGACTAGAAGAGCCACGAGGGAGCGACAAGCTCGCTAGGCGCGCCCAAGGGGCCGCCCCCAGGCTTGTGGGCCCCTCGTGGAACCTCTTGCCCTAATTCCACCTCTATAAATTCCCAAATATTCCATATATACCAGAGAGCCACCCGAAACACTTTTTCCGCCATCGCAAGCTTCTGTTCTTTCGCGATCCCATCTGGAGAGACGGAGGCCACATGGGCGCATATTCTGCGTAATAAGTACCTTCACTCCAAAACTTTGTCCCAGGTGACAGTAAGGCCGACGGACTCACCTTTTTGGAAATGACTGATGAGAGTTAAATCAGTCTTTTTCAATAGGACAAAGTTTATAGTTGGAAACAGTACCACTACGAGATTATGGGACGATACATGGCTAGGGGAAAGACCCCCCGCGCTTCAATATCCTTCCCTTTATAGCATTGTTCAACGAAGAGACGCTTACGTTGCAACAGTACTACAATCCACTCCTCTCAATATTCACTTCAGGAGGGCGCTAGCGGGAAACCGTTGGGAATCCTGGCTCCATCTCGTGAGAAGGTTGATGGATGTTCAGCTTTTTCAACGGTCCGATCAGTTGTGCTGGAAGCTAACTAAGAATGGAGAGTTTTCGGTTAAATCCATGTATCTGGACGTTATCAACTCTAGCTCTATTCCTAGTTCTAAACATGTTTGGAAAGTCAGAGTACCTTTGAAAGTTAAAGTGTTTATGTGGTTTGTACATAAACAAGTCATTTTAACTAAGGACAACTTGGCAAAACGCAACTGGACAGGATCTACAAGATGTAGTTTTTGTGATCATGATGAATCCATCAAACACCTCTTTCTTGACTGCCCTTTGGCAAAAAATTTGTGGCGGACCGTTCACATAGCCTTTAATATTACTCCTCTTAATACTATCAACACATTTTTTGGGACGTGGCTTGACGGGATAGATTCCGAAACAGCGAGACACATTCGTGTAAGAGTATGTGCTTTATTATGGGCAGTCTGAAACTACAGAAATGATTTGGTCTTTAACAAAACAATAAATATTCATTTTTTGCAGGTTATTTTCCGAGCCACTGCATTGATCCGTATGTGGTCGCTATTCACTCCGACGAAGGCCAGGGAGCATATGGTTACTGGATCTATCCGATGGAAGATGGTAGCACTGGCTATTTTCAACCAGTTTAGATGGCGGCCATGTAATAGGATAGGCAATTAGTGTTCCTATCTTTTTTATGCCAGCCGGTTGTGGCTTTTCTTTTACTTTTCTGCTCTTTGTGAGCATTTTTCGTTCTTTTGTTTGAGACATGATGACTTGTGTTGAACCTTTTTGCTTATTAATAAGTATGACCATATATATCGTTCTGATGCA
>NC_041384.1:467229518-467239967 GCF_002162155.2 Triticum dicoccoides
AAAAGAAAAAAAATCTCCCGACTTATTAGACTTCTTTGATGATTCTGGTTCCACGGACCCTTTCAGTTTCTCTAAAGCTTAAACTTAACAGCCCAGCGAGGAAAAAAGTGGCACAAACAATATTAGAATGAATAAAAAACATCAAATGATGCCACACCAGCATAATCTGATTAAAACAGGACAGTTAACTCACCAGTCTAAAGTGGGCGAAGGCTTTCTATTGATTCCTCGGGCAGGGAGCGTAGGATGCAGCTAGAACCATATGCCTTCTTCAGCATCTTGTCAAAAAAATTAACCTACGCAAGATTTGACTCAGCAACCCAAATAACAAGAGAAGTATCACACTGAGATTAATTTTTACATCTGGTAGTAGAGCATCTTTTTTAACTCCAAAACAAATATCAAGGTCCCTGACCCAAATCAGAAAGTGCCAATAGTGACAGTTCTCTACACC
Source organism: Triticum dicoccoides (assembly GCF_002162155.2). NCBI lineage: Eukaryota > Viridiplantae > Streptophyta > Magnoliopsida > Poales > Poaceae > Triticum > Triticum dicoccoides. Next base: position 467,229,973 of record NC_041384.1, read on the forward strand.
AAATTCTATATCACCAAAGTACTCAATTTTTCTGTTCCTTGGCAATCTAATTAGCCAGCAGCAGGATCTACAGTCGGTGTGTGGTAGTACTGTAATGTGGCAGCTTTTGAAATTAGCTGCTAATATATTGGTTTTGTGTAGCAGATTTTTTATGGCAGCCACGTAAGTACTCTCTTCATTTCTATATAGTATAAGTCATTTTAGAGATTTCAATAAGGGACTACGTACAGAGCAAAATGAGTGAATCTATACCCTAAAATATGCCTATATACATCCGTATATAGTTTGTATTGAAATTTCTAAAAAGACTTATATTAAAAAATGGAGGGAGTAGCAGCTATAGTAAAAAAGACTTCGAGTTGGGCTAGGAACCGGGAAAGAATGGAGTTTGCGAGGGCTTCCGAGATGGTCTCAAACTCTCAATTCACGCTTAATTAAACTTGGCACTAAGCTTGAAATGCATGCAAGCAAATCCGATTTCCTGACGGATCACATCACATACGCATGCACGGTTTGGAATCCCCTCACGTATCGGCATCACACCTGAGCTGAGCTCATCAATAAAAGGCAGCCAACCAGCTGCCTTTGCCCTGAACCTCGCTCTGACTTCTCTTCTCTTCTCGCACTTCCAATCTCCTCCATCTTCTCCTTCACCAATCACCAGTCCTAACCCAGCGACCGGCGTCCCCTGTTCCCATGGAGATTGCCTACCCCTACGGGGAGCTCACGAGGAAGCACGGCTTCATGACAGCCGAGCCGTTTGACGCCAAGACCGGCATCATGCCCGGCCCGAAGCGCGCGTCGGAGATGGAGATCCTTCGGCGGCGCTTTCAATCCGAGCTCGTCGCCGTCCGTGGCCTCCTCCACAAGGCGGCCGCCGTGCTAGTTCCCGCCTCGTCCCCGTCGGCTCCCCGCGTGCGCAGTCGTCCAAGGTTCTTGGCCGAGGAGCCGCCGGCCAAGAAGAGGAAGGCGCCCCCTTCCATTCCCGTGATCAACCGCAAGAAGGCGGCAACGAAGACGAAGATGACGGCCTCTGAGAGGGAGATGCTCGCGGAAGAACTGGAGCTGTTCGTTGCGGAAATCCCCGATCACGTCGTCGAGCTCTTGAAGAAGCAGAGCTGCGCCACCCGCGACCCGCCCCGACGAAATCGAGATCGATATCCACGCGTTGGACGACGCCGCCGTCGTCGAGTTGCAAGAGCGGGTTGACAAGTTCGCTCGAGAGAGGAGGTCGAATCCGTTGCCGCAAGAACGGCACCAGGACGGCCCGAAGGTGATGGCCGAAGAGGAGGAGGAATACATTGACATCTGTGGCGGCGTCTCTCCGTTAGCGATCGTGCCGCAACCTCTGCTGCAAGAACGGCACCAAGACGGCCGTAAGGCCATGGCCGAAGAGGAGGAGGAGGAGGAAGATGTTGACATCTGTGGTGGCGTCTCCCCCTTACCGATCGTGCCGGCACCTCTGCTGCTCGTCGAAGATGAAACAGCCAGCGGCAGCCCTAGCTCCAGCAGCACCGATTCCAGCGACAGCGATTCAGATACTGATTCCGACAGCAGTGACTCGGGTTCAGAGCACTCCGGTAGCAGCAGTGGCTCGGATTCTGATTCAGACGAGATCGTCGACGGTCCAGCTCCGGCCATCGCGCCTCCAACATGCGAGCAGCTCGCCCGTGCTCTGGAAAGGCAGCGAAAGGAGGCCACGTCCCGGGCGAGGGAGAAGGCCGGTCAGGAGGTGCTCCAGACGGAGAGGATGGCAATGCCCGATGATACCCTACACCCAGAGGACCTCAAGACGCTGGGCATTGATGAGTACAACACGGCGAGGCCCAACAACTTGTTGCGGCAGATTGGACTCTACCTCAAGCTTGACGACGACCGGAAGCATCATCATCATCATCAAATCTTCGAAGAAGACCTAGAGGAAGGGGAGATTAGATCGTGATGTAATTGCTGATGGCTTGATGCCTCAGAGAAAACTTGTAGCTCTCTTTTGCAAATTGTATGTGTGCTGAACATGATTGGATATATGAAAGTACATGATCGATTGTAAATAGTATCATGTACATCTTTAAAATTCATGAACATTTTTGTTTTTGTTTCTCCAGTTTCATTTTCCAGAATACATGAAATTTTTATTTAAAACTCGTGACCATTTAAAATAACTCATGAATATTTTTTTATAAAATTTAAGTCAATCCATTAAAATTGGTGAACATTTTTAATGGAAAAACACAGAATATATTTTAAAAAAAAAGTTGGCTACGAAAAGTACTAGTGTTTTTTTAGAGAACTTCGCTGCATTTTATTGATCAACGACGTTCAGAGGAATTGTTACACGATCATGTGGGGCAGCAAGCGCGACATATGACGTCCAAAATTAAAATCTATAGAGTACTTACCTAAACATCAACTCTACCTCGACTGTTATAGGTGAAGTTGCATTTCTCGAAATTACACAAGCATTGATTGACTATCGCTCCATGATGCCAACCTACTTTATCGGAGATATCTTTTACAACTGTGGCACAATCCAAAGCTATTAGGTCATTGGCAAGGTCTTGGCTCTTGGCCTTCCCGGCGCGCTAGGTCTTCTAGAGTCATACATCAATTATGCCACAAAATACAACTGAAGATGAGCCAAGATACAGGCCGCTTTGGTCTCGGCAAATAGCCGCAACAGCTCCTTCCATCGTTTCTTAAAATTGAACTTCGCAAAACCAACCCCTGAGGCGGGCTCCCAGGCAAACGATGGGTTATGGGTCTGCTAACCAACAAGAGCTATGTATAGCCTACTGCGGCGAGCCCAAGATGAGTCGGCCCAATAGGGGTTTCTAGCAGGTTTCAATGCATTTTTTTACGCCTTCCTTCTGTTTGCCTAAAATAAACGTTTTCCTTTTGCAATACAAGGATGGGATCAGTTGTTGTTCTGCATATTCTTTACACATATAGTCATGCAATGTACATTATCATGGTGTATTAATCAATCAACCAAAGCAAGCACTGTACCAAAATGCTAACTATTATTATCGTTAAACAGAGCATTGTCTCATTTTTCCTCAAAAACATGAAGCAAGAACCAGATTCGCCTGCCCTGGCTGTCCGGCCTGCTTGGTGGATGTATGTTTTCACATACTGCAGCATCTCGTAGTTGATAACATTTTAAACCATCAATATGTATTCCTCGAGCCATTATATCTGAGCCAATTAGAACATCTATTTTCCCTTCCTTGAAGGCTGCTAATGTCTTCCTGCAGCAGAGTTTGATCAATATGACAAGGTGAGATTAAGTTCAACATATCAGCATCTTATTCCACCATGAACATAAACAAACTTAACAAGCCGCTTTCTTAAGTTTGCACCCAAATGCACTAAACAAAGATGATCCATGGAACTTGTATAAGGTATATTCAGTCAGAGTTGATTATTTGTAGTTACTTATTTTTGTGGCTGTCTGCAACCAACTAAAGAAAATGAACTCAGGCTTACAACACGAAACAAACATGAGTAAATTACCTTCGAGTAGATTCAAACTTAAAGGGCAAGTCTTCAAAAAATCCCAGTAAAGTGCTTAGTCTGTGACTATCATCTACAGATTTGGTAAAAAAACAAGCACTTCTCCCCACACAGCTCTTGGAGAACAACAATGAGACATAGCGGCTTTATGTTTGATGTACAGATCTGAAGTAACAGCAAGGATAATGAGAACACACGGCATAGTTCACAATAGCCTTTTACACCCCTTGGGTGTTTCAGGCCTCAACATTGCTAAAAGTAACAACCAGTAAATTTGCCCACAGTGGTGGAGACAAACCAGCTTGTAAGACTCCATATTCTTAGGAATTCTGTAACGCTTCTTCCCACTATTCAACAGCAAAGGATGATGCAGCTCAAGTTGAGAAAGTTTGCTGGGTCAGTGTAGCAGAACAGACTATCTTTGCCAGTCTTGGACAGCATTTACCCTCGCTTGACACCCCTAAATGCCATAGCGTAAATTTAAGTCCACAACTGAAAGGGTCTACCAATTATCCTGACAAAGAGATGATGTGTGGGAGGGTGGGAGGGATGGCTCCCTCTTCAACATATCATTGTCGGGATTTGATGTTACTTGTGCTGTGAACGGTTGATTTCTTTATATGAAATCGGAGAGGCAAGCTCTCTTTTATCAAAAAAAAAAGTCCACAACTGAAATATAAAGTGATAAAAGAGGGCAAGAATAATACGAGAAATTGAATTAGTAGGGCAAGGCTTACGATCTTCTAATGGTAGTCAATGAATGCAGTAGAGTTTGTCCAGCAGTGCCATCCCAGAAATGATCTTGATTAGTTGGGCTAGTAAACTGGATAACTGTTGGTAACTAGGACTGGTATGCCTCTCTTTACATCCTATCTGTCTCATCAACAACCTGAAACCGCAAATTAAAAAAAAACAAGTATGCAACACTAATAAGATGCAAAACTATAGTGCTATGACTAAGTTCCATATCATCATATGCTAGAAAAATTGTACAAGCAGCAGGCCCTGTTGACAGAATAATTCTTTGGAAAGAGCACAAGCAGGGCATGCCAAACTTGTCCAGAGGCTACACTTGTAAGGTTTTGAATGTCATCCATGGAAAGTGTGTAAATGAAGAGGTGAATCTAGAAAATTGTGTTAGTCGTCCCAAAATGCCCCAAAATAATCATGTATTGCTGCTATTTGGATACAAACCAGCTAAAGTAAATCATATACACTTGCTCCAAACCCAGTGCCAGCATTACGTTTGACAGTATATGGTACTATGGTACTATGGTACTATGCACATACAAACAATAATACCTAAAATATGTATAACAGGATCTATCAACGCATCACATATGAACTTGGCCGTCCATTGTATGGAGAATGGTGCGTACAAATAGGAGACAGAAATTGTTGCCAATAAGCCTACCAAGTATTGAAGATGCTCCAGACTAAAACCTTTTGTCATGTTGATATGATCCATCAATCTTCCAGGAGTTGCCACCAATATATCAACTTTAGTCTGTGGTTCCATTTCAACATATTCATCATCAAGAGATGGATAAAGCTCCTGTTTGGACTTCTTGATCAGATCTGATATTTCGTCCGCGATGGACGATCGACCAATTGCTGATGCTACTGTCAAGCCCATCACAGGAGCAATAGCATCAAAAACCTCTTTGACCTGAAATCGCATATAAATAAACAGAAGCGCTCCCACTTGTTATGATGAATTGGAGAATATTTAAGGGATATATTGCTGGAATGGCTATTGAAATACAGACTGGCGTATATAAGTTTCTAGAAGGTAAAAAGAAAGCTCACAAACCTGCAATGCTAAATCCCGTGTAGGTAGCACAACCAAAGCACGCAAGCACCTTACTTTCCGAGTGGAAAGCGCTTGCACAATAGGCAAAGCATAGGCAAGAGTTTTGCCGGATCCAGTTGGGGAATTAATACAGATATCCCTCTGAAAAGCACCAGGACCAATTGTCTCCAGCCATGTTGATACCTGAACTAGGAAAAATGATTCAATTCCCATTCGCTGCAATGCTTCTGCCAATCTGTAACAGTAAACATAGCCCGCTGTTACATGCTATTTAAGATGTTTGCAGAGTTGAAGGGAACAAAGTTAACATGTACCTCTACAGAATAGACCAAATCTAACAGTAAAACAAGTGAAATTACTAGTTCATATGAGACTGAACAAAATTGATGGAGCCAATGGCAACAGAACTTCTAGTAGGTATGGTTAGAACCTGCCTAAATGCTAGGAGCACAAGAACCTATTCAGTGAAGCGCAACAGCGCCCTTGTTCTAAAATTGCAGGATCAAGCATCACAGATTCAGCAGGCCATAATAACAGAACAAAGATACTGCACATCACAGACAGGGAGTATGAGTATGGTATGGTACCTGGGGTCTAGGCGGGGGAGGCTCGTCACAGGGCAGCCCGAGAAGGAGTCGATGTCGACCGGGTGCCGCATCCATGGCAGGTGCGGCACGCGCTCCTCGGGCACCCCGTCCTCCAGCTCCTTCATCTTCATGGTCACCATCAGCCGCCAACAGTGGCAGATCTAGGATTTGAAAACAGGGTGGTCCTCCTAAAAGATATTACAACAAATATGAAGTGTGAACGTTGTAGTAACTAATTAGCCTTCTTCTCTATCTTCATAGCATGTCTCCGAGAAAAAGAAAAGGAGAAGCAATGTCCCCGGTCCTCTTCATTCTTCAATAGTTATGCAATCATAATTTTCTTTCTTTTTTTTTGAGCATCAGTACAGACACAAGCGCTCATATACACGCGCATACACTCACCCCTATGAACGCACACACGCACACCCTACCCCTATGAGCACCTCCGAGAGACTGAGCCGGCATATCATCTTGAGATTTACGAAGTCACCGTAGGCGCCTCGTCGTCGATGGGAACGTCTCCTCCCACTGAAAGCGTATCGCCGATCGTGCGGGGGGAACCGCTCCTCTTTTGCCCTCGAGGCCCCCCGCTCCCTAGGGTTTCCCCGCCGCCGCCGCCGCGGCGGCCGGAGCCCGCCGGAGCCGCCAGCCCCCTCCTCCCCCCGTTCCCCTTCTCCTGCCCCCACCCCTCCTCCTCGCCCCCGTACCCCCGCGCCGCCTCCCCGAGCGAGGTGGCCGGGGGGCCTGCCTCCGCGCGCCTCCGGCTCCTTCCCGCGCGCATCCCTCCTCCCGCCGCCGTCAGCCTGCGCCGCCGGCCCTCGGCCGCGTGATGCTGGCGGCGGTGGGCTTGCCCTTCCCCGCGCGCGGTCCTCCCCTGCTCGGGCGGTGATGGCCGACGGCGGTGCGCTTCGGCCGGTGGCGGTCCGGCGTCCTGGTGTGGAGGCCGGCGGTGCTCGCCTTGGTGGTGCCGCCTCTTGGCGGCGGGGTGGTCCGGTGGTGCTGGCCGGCCTGGGGCGCGTCCCCGGCCCAGATCTGGGCCCGTAGGGTTCCCTCTAGGTCCTTGCGGATCGGCTCCGGCGCGACCGCAACGCTCTCTGTATGGGGAGGCTGGGGAGAGGTTTGGACTGGGACAGCGACGCCGGCGGCGTTCCAGCTGCTGCGCGGAGGCGGGAGCTGTCCGGGCCTTTGAGGGCCCGGCCGTGCCTGTGGGGCCACGGGCCCGGTAGGCTACTGTCGTGGACGGTGGCTTCGTCGTTTTTGTCGATCCGCCGTTATCGGCATTTGTTTCTTTTCTTTTTTCTCTTTTCTTTCTTTTGGGCGTGTTTGTGCTGCTTCCGTCCCAGCCCCTCTCGTCGGTTGTATCGGTTGGTTGCTTTGTAATACAAAGCGGGGGGAAACCCTTTTTCGTCAAAGCGTATCGCCGGAAATCCTGAAATAAATCCAGGAATAATGCGAGCACCAGGATTTGAATCCTGGTGGGTTGGGGATACCACTGTCCACCTAACCAACTCAACCACAGGTTGATTCGCATCATAATTTTCTTTCTATCAATCATAATGACATAACTGAACACGAATGATGTGCAATAATATTTGTATGTGTTTGTTGGTTCGTGCACTAGACAGTGGATAGCACAGCAAAGAGCAAACCGTAAATCAAAATTAGGAAATGGACAGTGGACGAGCTGGTACCTTAAATCGAGCTAACTGCTGAGCAACGGGAGTGTTGGAGTGCGGACTGGGCGGCGGGCGCCGGCTTGCAGCTTCCAGGGGCGCCAGGCGGCCGGGGCAGGGCCGCAGGGGGCGGGAACGTGTGGTGGGCGCGGCTGGCGCCGAGCGCCGGGAGGGCTGGATGGAGAGGCGGGAGGGAGAAGGCTCCTGGGCGGCTGGGCGTCCGGCGAGGCAGGCGGGGTCGCGGGGCGGCGGGAAAGGGAGAGCGACTAGGTAAAGTGTTATTGGGCTTTTATTTTTCCCTGGCCCATGTCCAAGTGCATATGCATATAGGCCGGGGCCAAATCGCAGGGTGGGCCGCTGCCCAGCTCCGCCCCTGGCTGGCAAAAGATAGTGAAGAGTCTTATCTAAGAAAAAACCCAAAAAAGAGAGAGACAGTGAAGAGTCGTGAAGTATCTTTCTAGGCTAGTACTCTGCGCCGGCGCACCGGCGCGAGTTTCAGCCGGTCCAACCTGAGCCGTTCGATCTGGACGCGCGGGACCGTCTGATCTGTCCCGCATCTCCTTTCGTCATCCTCCGCACAGGGAAAAAGGGGGAGAAGAAAGCAAGCGCTGCCGCCGCTCGCGGGATCCCGCACGCTAGCCCCCACTGCCCTTCTTTGGACCCTCGCTGCTTCTGCTTGCCGCTGGCGCTCGCAGCCTAGGCACTGCTGGCGAAGCAAAACACCACTCGCCTTCACCGCCACCGGCGAAGCAAAAAATATCGGTTCCAGCGAAATCAAAAGACGACTGAAGCAATTTTTAGGCTGGTTCCAGCAAAATCAAAACAAAAACAAAGGGGTGGTAGCAAAAACTCATGATGCTTCGAGCAAGACTCTTGTAGTAGCAAAATGGCAACTCCTGTAGTAGCAAAAATCCGGGACGGTTGCAGCAAAAAAGAAAGCCATCACCGCCGTCGACCAACACCGCTGTTGGTGGATGTAGCAAAAATTATCTTCGGTTCCAGCAAAATCAAAATATGATTGGAGCAAAACATGTCTTCGTTTCCAGCAAAATCAAAGCATGGTTGTAGCAAAAATCGACTAGAAAAAATAGGTGATGTCATGGAGATGAATGTAGCAAAAATTCACAAAACACCAGTAGTAACAAAACCCAAAACGGTCGTAGCAAAATGGTTCACTGGTTCCAGCAAAAAATCACCATAGTAGCAGATTTGAGGTGAGTGTGTGGTAGCAAAAACATGGGTTGGTTCCAGCAAAAAAACATGGTTGTAGCAAAAATCTTGTTGCGGCGGTCATGGAGAGGAGCGCAACCAGCTGTTCCCATGGCGGCCATGGCGGCGAGCGCTAATTGCAGCACGCTCTCAATAAAACGGGGCGCCGGTTGCAGCTCCGCCGTAAGTGTGTTGTATCTAGTCACCGTGGTAACACCTGGTGATGACTGGTAGTACCTCCATCGACGAGAGGGGTGTTGGGGAGTAGGAAGGGGAGGGGGAAAAAGTAGTTTAGGGGAGTCCGACGGTGACGAGGCTCGCCGGAGCTAAAGATGCGGCGGCGCGGGTGAGAGGCGAGGGCAGACATACGAGCTCTGGAGGGGAAAAGAGAAGGGAGATAAAGAAAAAGCTATGGAGATGGAGATTGTGTGGACGAGCAGTGTTGTTGCCTATGGATAAGGACGAGCGGTGGACGCGGGACCGGGATGCATGGGCAAGTGTGAAGGAAACAGAGCGAGCGCGGACCGGCCAAAAGTTCCGCCGGCACACTGATCGTAAACGTTTCCCATCTTTCTATGCGCACGAGTGGCGTGTCGTACGTGTAGCATTTGTCGCAACCTGGGATTGTTTTTTCCCGGAGATTCATTTTTTTTAATGTTTTATCTCTTAAATCGTGTGGTCAAATCATGAATTGTTTCATCGTTGGATTTCTCATGTTAAGATCTTTGAAACTCAAGACTTAATTTCTGGGCTTCTGCCCAATGTAATTCCGGGGGGAGGGGGTAGTAAGTCTGCAATATGCAGACGATACTATCCTTTTCTTGGAAAATTCTGTTCATAAAGCTAGAAACTTTAAGTGGTTCTTATCTTGCTTTGAAACCCTCTCCAGGATGAAAATTAACTTTCATAAAAGTGATTTGATGACGATTAATGTGGAAGATGTAGTAGCTAATGAAATTGCTCAGATTTTCTGTTGTAAAAAAGGATCTTTTCCTATTAAATATTTAGGAGTGCCTTTGCATTATGACAAATTGAAGAGGGAAGATCTCCAGCCCATTATTGATAGGATTATACAAGGCATATCTGGTTGGCTTGGGAGATATCTCACCTATAGGGGGGGATTATTTTGCTATGTGCTTGTTTGATCAGTATTTCTGCTTATCTTATATTTGTTATTAAATTCTCTAAATGGGCAATCAA
>NC_041384.1:467240145-467248682 GCF_002162155.2 Triticum dicoccoides
GCTAATTGGGGGCTCGTTACTAGGAAGAAAGAGTATGGGGGTTTGGGGATACCCAACATCAAAGAGTTTAATATGGCTTTATTGGCTTCATGGGGAAAAAGGTTTTTTGATGATTCTGACTCAGATTGGAAAAAAGATCATTATTCATAAATATAGAGTGAACTCTCCCAATCTTCTTGGGCAAAAGGTGATGGGGGCTCTACCTTCTGGAAGAGCGTCACCTGGGCTTTGGCTGCTGCCAAAAAAATTTACAGATGGAAGTTGGGCAATGGTGAGCTAATAAATTTCTGGCATGATATTTGGATAGGGGAGTGCTCCCTAAAGGTACAATTTTGGGACCTCTTTTGCATTTGTAACAAACTGAATGCACTGTGGCCCAGGTGTGGGATGGATACGACCTTAAACTAACTTTTAGGAGATGTGTTGATCAAGGTGGCTTAGATAGATGGAATTAGCTGCTGGATATTGTTCAGCAGTGCACTCTGACAACTGACCCTGATATGCCAATTTGGTCTCTGGAACCTAATGGTGTATATTTAGTAAAATCTTTCTATAAACACATTAATTTTGGAGGGATAGCTTCTGCTATCAGAGATGACCTTTGGAAAATTCTTTGCCCTCAAAAAATTCATGTGTTTTTGTGGTTGTGTGCTCACAACAAAATCCTAACTAGAGATAATCTTGCTAAAAGGAGGGATGTGGAAGATCCTTCCTGTCTTTTCTATGCTGAATTTGAAACGGTTCAACATTTGCTGCTCGACTGTGTGGTTGCCCAACATGTTTGGGGCTTTGTCTCTGACTTTTTTGGGATTGATAGAATAGCTAACTTTGAAAATATTTTTGCCTTCTGGCATGTACATAAGAAAAAACCTGTATTGAATATGGTGATTGCTACTACCTTGTGGAGCTTGTGGAGACTAAGAAACAAAATTTGTTTTCAGGGGCAGAAATGGAAAAACGTGAACTGCATTCTTGCAAAGCTAAGCTGTTATTTACACCAGTGGAAGGTTCTTTGCGATGATGCTCAAGCAACCCTGCTTCAACGATGCATTCTTCTGTTGGACAAGCGACGTGGAGAACTGATGCGAATCACATGGAAGTGAGACATGGAGGGGGCGCGTGAGCTGGAAAGGGGAGAGGCTGAAGCTGATGCTCACAACTGAAGATTTTACTTTGGCTTCACTATCTTTGCTTTCTTTCGCTCATGGGTCCTATAATAAAAAGTTAGAGAATTTATTTAGTGTGATGCAGAGAGAACTTCTGCTCTCAAGCTCTGGGTGAAGTAGTCCCCTGTTAGAGTAGCTTTTATTTCCCAGTTCAGTGCAACACTATTGTGTGACCTGGCTTTCGTTCTGCTTCAATCTATAAAATTGGGGCAGGGGGACAACCCCTTTCGTTAAAAAAGATCTTTGAAACTAGATATCCTGATTTTTTATTAATAGTAAATGATAATTCTGTAATTTCGAAACTGGTAAAGGGCCGGTGGAAATTGTAAAAATAGGAAGGAAGCCAAGAATAACAACGTTCAAGATGGACTCTATTGCTAACTGCGTCCAGGTCTAAACGCTAATACAGATGGCGTCCAGTCATGCCCTTCGATTGGTGCTCTGATTGGGCTCAACCGAGTCGTTTTCCTCTAATAGATAGAGGTTTCATGACCGATATACTCTAATACGTCTCCAGCCATCACTTCTTACCTTGCTGGGTGGTAAGCAAGCTCTAGCACGAACATCACCAATCATCACAAGAGCAACATCGTCTCACTAGTCGCTTGTCATTAGGATCATTCACTCATCATTAGGATCATCCACGCGACCTATGGTTGGAGCATGTGAGTTGTTCCATGGCCTCATTGAATCTTCTTTGTTTGGTCTTTTGTACAATTTTATTCAGTGGTTATAAGCATACGTTATATAGGTGACTAGGTTGTTATTTTTGGGCAATACAATTGGTAACTGACTAGTTTATGATAACAAATAAGTCGATCTTGAGTCAGCAGTCACGCTTTTGCCCCTACGTGTCAGTGCACCACCGCCATCACTTTTGGAAGCATGGTGTGCTGGTGTCGTAGCCGATGTGAACCTGCCGCACCGGTGGCACCTCAACCTCGATAGGGTTCCGGGTGCCGACCGTGCCGGACTCAGGCCGCACGGAGCTGATGAAGATCCACCACCTTCGTGATCTACTCCCGGACGACCTCCGTTGTGATCCAGCGTACACGGTGGATTCGCCGAACTAGGACGCGTGGTTCGCCACCAAGCACGACCAGCGGTGACGGTCGTGCTTCAAGGGTGCGCCCCATGCAGCACGCACGTTCACCGCTCCACCATCACCACCGGTCATGGTCAAGGGCGAGGATTTCTGTTGGCTGATTTATTTTTAAAAAAAATCTGAAATCCAGTGAAAGTGTGAAATGTGTTCATCCGTGTTGCTCGCATTTTCGGACCGGCAGACAAAAACGAACATTGACATCTGCCTAACCGATTCAAATGAACAAAGAATGAATAAAATATGTGTCAGTTTGGGTCGCCCCGTCGGAGTTGCCCTTAGGGCGGATGAACGCGAGGAATTTCCTGGGCCAGGTTGAACCAAACATCGGACGCTACTAAGAATAGCGTCCAGGTGTGGACGTGGTTCGTAACAGCGACCAGGCCTGAACGTTACTATTGATGGCGTCCTTCCTATTTTTCAAAATTCTAATTTATCATTACTAGTTTCGGAATTGCAGTATTATTATTTATTGTTAATGAAAACCGGTAGATACCATGTTAATAGATTTCGACAAACTCTTTTCCACGACAAAATCAGGAAAACCAAGAATAAAAAGACAAAAAACAATAAAAAAACCTCCGAAATCTGGGAAAAGAACGCAACCGGAAATAAAGAACCCGGAAGCACATGTGTGTTTTTTCAAAAAAAAAAATGTAAGCCCACATGTGCGTTTCGTTTTTCAGAGACATAATTATGCTTCTCGTGAAATTATAGATTGTGCTTTTCCATTTCGTGAAGCACAACATAGGAGCATAAGGTGCTTTTTTTCTTTCTTTTTGAGAAGCATAGTTGTGCTTTTCATGGAAGCACGTGCTATAATTTTCCCTTTTTGGAAAGCATTGTTGTAATTCTGCTTCCTAAAAAAAGCAATTTCTGCCAAAACAAATAAAAAAAGAATCAAAAACCGAAAATCTGAAAAGCCAAAAAAAAATCTAAAACCAGAAAACGCGTATAGAAAAATAAAAATGCCGAAATCCCGAGGGTACGCCTAGAGCACGACATGTGGCAACGGCTGGACACACCATTTAATGCGCTCGCAGGCAGAAAAAGTGACTTCTACCGGAGCCCCGAAAGAAGTCCCATTAACTAGTTGCTCCCGAGGAGTCGACGCCGGCAAGGAGGGGCAGAACTATGGAGAGGAGCGAATAGGCGAAAAAAATGACTTCTACAGGAGCCCCCAAAGAAGTCGCCGTTAACTCGTTGCTTCCGAGGAGTCAACGCCGGCAAGGAGGGGTAGAACTATGGAGAGGAGCGAACAGCGAGGCCTCCAATGTTGTGTATAAGGATGACAATGAGCAGGGTATGAAGCGAGTAGAGCAATACCAAACCCATACCCCTGTAGTTAATGGGTACAAAATTCTACCTATACTTGTACCCATGGGTAGGAAAATTTTACCCATACCATACGGCGGGTACCCAATGAGTAGATCAAATAGTACACAAATTATTTGCAATATTTCATTTATCTATAGCACATTTGGGCAAAAAGCATTGATCTAACTCAATAACAGGTAGATGAGTACATGACAATTATGTCAATTAAAATTGACAATTTGTGGCAACTTTAACAAAGATTCACAAGCTCATGATACAACTTTAACATAGGTACACTTATGGATACGGGTAAGGTTCACATGTCATTATAAACGGGTAGGGTATGGGTATATTCATGGGCAAAAGGCTATACTTGTGCCCTATCCATGACTTAACGGGTAGGGTATGAATACTACTTGTGGGTATAAAATTGTGTCCATACCCTGCCATGCGGGTACGGTATCCGCGAGAACCCGTACCCAGTGAGTAAAATTGCCATCCTTAGTTGTGTATCGCTGAAATCACTAGCACTCCTTACAAAGATCACTCCCACCTCCCTCAGGTTGTGACAAGTGGTGTTTCCTCTTTTTTAGATCTGTTTATTCAAAATGTTTTATATCTTAAACCGTGCGTCCAAATTTCGAACCGTTTTCACCGTTGGATTCCTCGTGTCGAGATCTTAAAAACTAGATCCCATGTTGATAGGTTTTGATGATTTTTTTTCACGAAAAAAAACCAGACGAAAAAACCAAATCGGGAGCATGGCCTTTTTCCCTTTTCGAAAAAGGCACGACCATGCCTCTCGCGGAAGGAAAACACATAAAACATTTTTTTTCGTTTCCTCATGAAAGCACAACCGTGCCTCTCACAGAAGCAAAACCGTGCATCTCGCAGAAGAAAAAAACATAAAACACATTTTTTTCGTTTCCAAGAGGCACGATCGTGCCTCTCACGGAATCATAACCATGCCTCTCGCGAAAGTAAAAAAAAACAGAAAACATGTTTTTTTCCGTTTTCGAAAGACACGGCCGTGTCTCTCATGAAAGTAAAACCGTGCCTCTCGTAAAAAAACACATATTTTTCATGCGAAAATTTGCTTTTTAAGAAAAAATTGGTCCAAAAAGCTAAGGAAGAACGGTAAAAAACCAAAAAGTCAAAGAAAAAAGTTAAAAAGCCGAAAATGCATGCTAAAAATAAAAAAAAAATTAGAGGAAGCGTTTAAAGCGCGACACGTAACGGTGGCTGCTCTCAGCCCACCAACAAGTGATTGTTGCAAGGCTTTCAAAGAAGGGCTTCTCAACTAGTTGCTCTCGTGTATCGCTCTTTGAGAATTGAAAGCGATACGATAGCGATCACCAACACGAAGTCCAACATGGGTCAAGGCCCAGGTAAGCAGCGAGGCAGGATGGTTGTTTTTTGAATTTGTGAATAATTAATAAAATTCAACTTTATTTTAATTCATGATTTTTTAGTCATGAACATTTTTAAATTCATGATTTTT
This sequence comes from Triticum dicoccoides, assembly GCF_002162155.2. Lineage (NCBI taxonomy): Eukaryota > Viridiplantae > Streptophyta > Magnoliopsida > Poales > Poaceae > Triticum > Triticum dicoccoides. Next base: position 467,245,232 of record NC_041384.1, read on the forward strand.
CCGAATTCATGATTTTTCTGAATTCACGATTTTTTTATCTTCGTGAACAATTTTCAAATTCGTGGGAAAAAACAGAAAACAAACCAAACGTTTTTTAAGGAAAAAAGAAACAAAACGTCAACGTGAATGAGCAGGTGAGCGACCGCAGTCCGCAGCAGCTAGCGAGCGAGCCAGCGAGGCTCTGTAAGCAATGGAGCGGGGGGCTGTAGGCGGTCGCTGCATATGTCAGCGCCCGGGTCGACCGCCCGGCGAGTTTTCAATCTTTTGCCACTCGCCTCCGCGCCAAAGAAGCAGGAAATGGTACGCCTTGCTCGACCCTACTTTCACTGAACGCCACCGGTAACATAGTGCTGCTGCCCGATCGGATTCGGATGAGCTGATCATCTTCTCTGTTCGTCTCAGCATATCAGCTCAGGTCCGCCGGCAATGTGTTCGGCAGAATGCTCGTAAGGCTAAAAGCAATTTTTAAAGTTCAAGAACAGGCGCACCGGCTGTTCGACAGAATGCTCGTGAGAAACAAAGCACGCTGCGTCGCCCGGGTGAGCAAGCTGGGCTGCGGGCACAAGTTAGCGCTGTTCGCAGATAATGGAAATGACTGGGAACTAAAATATGCGGTCGTCGAGTACAAACATATCTTATCTTTATGTTGGGTCACCACACCACACGATCCAAGTCCACAACACAAATATTTACAGCCTGGCAAAATATTCACACCCATGGCTGAATTTGCCCTTTACACTACACTGCCCTGCTATTGTTTGGCCGAATAAACATATTTGAGTGACTAAGATTTAAGTTTTCATAGGTTAGATAACAAAGTAGTAAGCTAGGGTGGCAGGAACTGCGACCATCATACCAACAATTATCCTGCAGGAAAAGAGGGTATTCAGTTTGTTGTCCCATTCTAATCTGCTTCTTGTTTGCATTAGGATGGTGGGAGATTAACTTACGCAGTGCTTAGAATATCTGCATGCACATTATACTCCTTCGCAAATACAAATGGCACTACTCCTTGAGGTAATGCCGCCTGCGTGGAAGCTTTAGAGGTTAGGCACACTTTTTGTCTTTGAATTTTTCACGCATTTATGAATTTTCACACACACAGACACATGGCTCAAGGGAAACATTGGAGAAAACCTTACCTGCACAATGGCCACCTTGAGCAAGATTCCACGCATCCCAACAGCATAGGAAGAGATCATCATCAGGGCTGGTCCTAGAAAGAACCTGATGCCTAGTGACAGTAGCATCTTCTTAGTTCCGCAGGCTATAATTTTTGTCTGTAGAGCTGTGAAAAGACCTGTAACAGAAGCAATTAGAAGTTATGATTATGTAACTGGGCTTTACAGAGTTTATCTTCATATATGCTAATTTTAATTTTGCCGGTGTAATTCACACCCAGGCTGAACATTGCCATTCCCAGCCCTCCATCTGAGAGTATCCTTATGGAGTTACTGATGATCAAGGGTAACTGTATTTGCCACCTACAAGAGATGTTATTTAGCTACATATGATAATTGCTGCATTCCAGTTTGAGAATGTAAATTCGATTCATGTAAACCCATGTTAATACCTGAAGCTAATCAGTGCCCAAATTAGACCGATCAGGCATGCGTAAATGTTCGGATTCATCACTAACTTCATCCCAATCACCAACAAAAAGCGGAAGGCCCTAGAACATCTTGCTGATACACCTTTTGACTGGCCCTCTTGGTATGTCTGTTGTGTAGCTCCTAGAGTACCTGCTTCTTCCTCATCTTTAAAAAACCAACTAGTTAAAAACTCATAAAATAAGTTAAAAACTCATGAAGAAGTTGAAGTTACTTTCTATAAATGACACATGATAGGTTTGAAACCTTTGACAATGGCCCATGGGATAATTCAGAAAAAAATCATCTCACTGTTTCAGGCAAATGTATATCATAGCAGATCAATCGCATTATAGACAAGTTCTAAAGTAAAGGCCACTGTAAACCACCAGACAGTGGACAGTCGTTTTTTCTAATGAGCTGTAGTACTTAAATTACTCTTTATCTTTCTGAAATGTTTAGGATCACTGGAGGTCCCCAGAAAATAACAGCAACATTAAGAATGCACTTTTCAAGAAGGAAAACAAGGAAATGAATGCCGAAAGAACAGCTTGCATTCTTTATCTCGAAGAAAAACATGACTAATTTGATTGTGTACAGATGAAACGATTTCATGTACTAATCCTTAACAGATTTCAGGTTCTTACCTACAATTTCAGATGATGGTGCGGCAGCTATTCCTTTGGCGGCTCGGAATTCAAGCAGAAAGAGAAGAAGTGTGTACCAAATTAGGCTCTGTAGGACAACTATCTGACTTATCAGCTTGACAGCTTCATCACCATACATTCCTTTCAGCAATGGGATACCGACAATCAGCGTATTGGGCAGTGTCGACAAAGAGAAACCTGTAATGAGCCAATCAAACTTCTCCGCACAACATGCTCTAGATATGGCTGCAAACCCCAGCAAGGCGATCGACTTCTGTAGGATGTCTGCGAATATGAGCTTGAGGTTCATGTCGTAAGGATTGTTTGTGGAGATGACCTGGAAAGAGAGAAGAGGGATGGAGAAGTTGGCCACGAACTTGTTGATCCCAGAGCACTGCTCTGGAGTGAACAACTTCCACCATTTTATGGATAGGTAGGCTAGTATCATGGCTACATACAATGGTGTTGTCGCTTCAAGAACATGGTAGATGGCTACCCAAGAGATCATAATGGATGGAGGAGCAAGAACGCTCCAAATCTCTTGCTGGGCTGAGATCTAGAGTTTTTGGGCGTACTGTAGCTGCCTTATATAGACCACAGACAGAAGCCAGAAGCTAGGTTTTGTGCAAACTTTTCCATGCATAGCTTTAGTAGAGCCTTTGAAATTGTCCAAATTACCCATGCTGGTAAAGTCCCACTTGCACCTTTGTTACTTAACATCTGAATCAAAACTTATGTAGGACCCCTCTTTGTGAAGCATGATAACAATTGACCATGTTAGTATAGCATTGTAAAGAAGTGATATGATTACGTAGACTAAATGCTGCCTCCATCCTGATTCATGTCTTTTAACCTGCTAAAAGTGCCTTATTGTTTTCTTTATCTGCTTAACTATAATAATGGTGAAAGGGCAATCTAGGATATTTGAGAAGTATGGCCTTTTGATATTCTTCCCTTTATCTTGTTGACCAAGTGGGCCTCTAGATTTGGTCATGTTAATAACTGGATGCACCTTCTAACATTTCTAGTGGCCTTGGTTCTTGTTGAGGGACCATAAATTTTATTAAGGGGTCTAATCGTCTAACCCAGAGATGTTTTGATGCTTTCCTTCAGCCTTTTCTTGTGGAAAATCTTGTTAAGGTTTTTACAGCAAAGAAACTAACTTTTCCGTAAGTTAGCTGTTTTTTTGCCAGCCTGAACTTAGGTACCACACTT
>NC_041384.1:467248966-467273943 GCF_002162155.2 Triticum dicoccoides
GTACAGCCTGTTAACTGTGGCTCGTTAGCATGAGACACATTACACGAACATGGTAAGCAGTAAAAATGACCGAGGCATGTGCGCCAACAGTTTAAAGGCAGAATAGCATTTTTTTCCTTGTCCTTTTGTTTTCTGGTCAGCAGAACAAGACTTTGGAAAAAGAAATGGTGTGACAACTCCAGCAAATGATACAGAAGCTTTGGCATAGCTTGTCGGTCTGGTGTTTAATTGATCATCACTTCATCAGTGTTCAGTTCATCCAGCAGCATGGTGGTCCACACTTTGCTACGAAAAGAACTATTGAACTAACTTGAATTTTTGTTTAGTTATATGCTCATTTCTTTTGGGGCTGTATGGTTCGGCTAAAAAAATGGTGATAATCCTGTTACTTGTACCTACGTTTTAATTGCACGGATGCTACGCCAGCATCCTACTGTTCAAAATACTATGCCGGGCGCAACGATGCTTACTTACTGAAAGCATGTTGCTTAAAAGATGAACATGTTTTCTTTTTGTCCTTCCAGGTTTTGCGGTGTCATTTCCCCAGGATTTCTTCTTCTTCTTTTGCTCCATCTTGGCGTGACGTATTATTCTTAGAAAGCTGATAGGTAGAAGGCAAGAATAAAGAAGTTAATTGAGGGAGAAGCAACGAAGGGAAGAAGTACATGTCCAGTTCACAAGATTTGCCATGCTTGTCCAATTGTAGCAAAAGGCCGGAATGAGTGCTCGGGTGAAACTTGCTTTGAGACCATGGCATTTCTCCCATAAGCAGCAACAGTGCATCTTCTTTTGCTCAAGTGAGGGCTTTTCTCATTTACCGCCTTCTCTTTATGCTCTTTCATCAGCTGTACTCTGTTGCGGTTGGCAACCCTCGCAAGCTAGCAGCCTAGCAGGTGGGCGATCTGATGTTGATCTTGCAGGACTCAGGCTAGTTTCCTGTTCCCCCTTTTTATCTTTACCACCGATCGTTTTCTCTCTTTGCATCGATCACACTCTACTCTTCAGCTAAGATGCTTTCTCTCCGTGTCGAAAGGAAAAATGATTCTTGTAGGAGGAGTTCTCTCTGAACAAGAAAAGAAGAGAAGATCCTTGAGAAAAGGTATGTACAGTATGTCATTGTTTACATCATTTGGAAAAGGCCAAGAACTGAGCTGCTTATATTATGCAACGCTACATCTTTGCCCGTAAATTTACGCCCAATGCCGGATTACAATTGCTTATTCTAACTGTATTGTTCGAACCGGAGACCCCGCTCAGCCCTTCTTTGCTGAACTGCCCATTGTACCTGTAGATTAACCCGGTGAGGACGAAAACATCTTTGCAGGACAGTGTAGCGCTGGCAGTGGCAGTGCTCGACAGCCGTTGCAAGCCTGCAGGTAAGGTAGCCGTGTGCATCCTGCGCCTGATCTTTGCTGCAGGGTCCCTCCCGGAGCTAGAGTATCTATCTCCTTTGGCTTTGTACACACCCTCTGATCTTTTACCTTCTTTGCATGTCTGTGAAGTCGGTCTCTTCCAGGGCGTACAGTCTAAAGCAGAGGCAGGCGCATGCAGCCGGACGCTGTTTGTAACGTGAGACGCACAGGCTCCCCGGAGTCTTGTCTGATAATGCATCGGATTCCGCGGTTCTCCCGCCAAGAAAACAAACAGTGATAGACTGATGATCGTGTCGTGAAGACACATGCGTTGCTCCGAGGTTGTCTGAAATCACACGTTACATCTTAAGGCGCTCGATGGCATCTGCAGCTGCAGCTGTTGACATGGCTGCATCGTCTGGCTGGGAGCTTGCGTTGATCGCAGCATGGAGTAGCAGCTGCAGCATCCAACCGACACAGACGTATCGAGGAGGCAGCAGCAGTTTGGAGCTCTAAGAGCATCTCTGGATCCCGCAAATCGGTGTCCTGCAAAACCGTTTTAAGGTCTCCCTGAAAACGGTACCGCGAGGGCTCCGACCACTAGTTTATGGGATCTGTTCCGATGGACTCCTTGTGGTACCACAAAACCGTTTTCGGGATTTTAGGCAAATTCATGATTTTGAACATATAATCTTGATACAACAGCAACATAAATCAAACTTATTAATGTTTTAGTATCATACAATGCAATAATCATTTCAGTTACAATAAATGTTCAAATCCGACTAATTAAAACAATAATGAATGGTTCAGGATGAAAATAATTGTTCAATCACACATGAATACAAATAGGATCAAATAAATAAAATGGGAGTCTACCTCCCCATACAGTTGTCACTATGCTCAATGAGATCACTATGCTTAATGAGATCATCACGGAGCTGGGTGTGTGTGGTATTATCCTCAATTTGCTGGTAGGCCTCTAGAAATGCAATGATCTGATCTGGTTCCTGTCAGGCTTGACACGGCTACCAATATTATTATAGAAAAACTCTAAGTTTAATTCCTCTCATCCTCGATAATGATGTGTAGAATTACACATGCAATCATGATAATTGAGACGGATTTCTTATCCTAGTAGCAAGCTCCAACAATGGCAAACAGAGCTTGCAACAAATCAAATGCCCTCTCAATATACTTTGGGCATGCTTCTTGTGCTTGGGATTTTTTTTGTGCTTCTTGCTTTTTGGCTCAGTGATGGTCTTCACAAATGTTGACCATGAAGAATAAATACCATCGGCAAGATAATACCCCATGGTATAGTCATGTCCATTGACTGTGTAGTTGCAAGCCCAAGCTTCTCCACTAGAAAGCCGAGAAAAAAATATGCGATCTCTGCAGTACATTGATATTATTGAGAGAACCCGGCAATTCAAAGAAGCAATGCCAAAACCACAAGTCATGCGAAGCCACGACCTCGAGCACAATCATGGGATTACGTTTATGGTCGGTGTATTGGCCGGCCCAAGCTGTAGGGCAGTTTTCCCACCTCCAATGCATGCAATCCACACTCCCATGCATGTCCGGGCATCCTCTTGCTTCGTTCATCGCCACCAACTTCTTTGTGTCCTCATTGGGAGCTCTAAGATACTCAGGACCAAAAACCTAGATCAAAACTTTGGCAAACACCCGCACACATTTGAGCGCGGTATCTCTCCAATGTGAAGATACTCATCGGTTTAGTCAGTCAGAATGCCATCTATCACTCTCATTGTAGCCGATCTCTTTTGTTATGAACTGAACCCAAGCAAACCGGCGGCATTCCTCCGACGAGTGAAAAAACGAGAGTTTTCCTCGCAAACTTCTACAATGCCAACAAAAAGAGGTCTACGCATTCGATAACGCCTACAGAAGAGGTGAGCCAGATAGGTCGGTACATCGACAAAGTAATCCTTCATGAGCATGGAATGGCCGAGAGCTTGGTTGCGCGAAATGCAAAGACGGCCAACCGTCGATCCTCGTCGCTTTCTCTTCTTGCCGGCCTCAATTTTTTTGATGAGAAGCAGCAAGACGAGGTGATTGACATCATTGTCAAAAAGTATCTCTTCTACGTTGGAATCATCCGACTTTGAAAACGACGACGATGAACTCCAATCATCCATCTACAAATTTTGTTTGGTAGCATAATCATATCACCCGTCACCTACAATTAGAACACTCAGAAACGGTTAGAGAGATTACCTTTGGCCGGTAGCAAATCCGCGTAAACAAGCTCTCTTCACCAAAGCCAGCCGGAAGCAAATCAGTCGCACATACTTTCCCATGGCCCCAAACCCGTCACGTCGGAACGCGCGGTGGCTGCGAGGATGATTCTACCACTCAATCATGGTCGGAGTACCGGATCCGCCCACAACAAGGCCCTGCGCAAAGCTCCAGTGTGGATCCAAGGCGGCAGCGGTCACGCACCCGCGGGAAAAGATTGACAACCCCCAAGCTCCAAAATTGGTGGAAAAGATGCGGCGGAGGGCGGCGGATTTTTTTCAACGACGCAGGGTAGCCAGGGCAGCAAGAAACGACAGCGAGAGGCGGGGGCAACGGAATGAGTTGAAAGTCCCACCCGCCAATCCGCACGAGATATATAGGAAGGAAAACGGAGGGGGGAAATCGGACATATGCGGCCGGAGGGCCGAAATATGCACCCCCCCCCCAAATCTGGGATGGGTCGGAGGGACGATTTTTCTCGCCGGTCCCTAAACGACTATTATTATAGCAGACGGGGGGATTTGCTGGATCTGCTAGAGCATCTCTAGCAGATCCCTTAAAAAAACCAAAACTATAAAATAACCACTGTTTTACTATTTTGAGCGGAAAAACTAACGCAACCAGATCCCTCAAAATCGGCTTACCCGTATTTTTAGGGAAACCTTAAAAGAGTCTCCAAACCTCAAATGTTCAGGATTCGGGGCAATTTTACAGCTCACCTTTAAAAAAGACGGTTGGCGGGAGGGAAATTTCAAGTCCAACCGCCCGAATAGTCTCCGTTCCGACCAAGATCCATCGTGTTGGTCTCGATTCCAACCATTTTTTTGGCGCACAGGCCCAATTAGGAGCGATTCTAGTTGATTTTCGCGGGTTCCTCATTGGGAGGGACGGCGACATGCCATTGCTATCGCGGCTATTCATTAATGGGAGGTATGTCGGCATCGCCGATGTTAGAATAAATCCGAGGCCATCATCGATCATCCGAGGACCAAGCAATGACGCGAGCACGACACCTAGATTTGTTAACGAGGTTCACCAATATGGCTACATCTCCGGGCCTGACTATGGGCACTCCTCCCCATGACACCGCTACAATACCGCACCCGGTCGCCCTAGACGCCGGCACATGCCGCCAGCTTCCCTTGCGCTCTTGTGCTATTATGTTGGCATAGGTTACATTATGTGTCTACCTTCTCGTTATATAAAAGGCCTAGGATACAAGTGTCCTATTAGGACACAACTCCTACCCTGTCTACACACAGTTCAAAACCAAGTCCAATTGTAACCTACCTTATACAATAATATTCGACACAACTCTAACAAACTCCACCTTGACGAATATTCTTCACCACCTTGAATTCATCCATGCGTCGAACCTCCATGTACATTGGAATTGAGATACGCCATGAGCACCGTTGCTACTCACATACTCCATGTGACTCCACCTGCAACGGTAGTCCCTTCTCGTCTTCTTCATAATCAACACTCGAGAAAAATTAAGTTCCTCTTTACTCTACTTTGTGCTCCCAACTTCTGAAGAATCCGTTCAACGCAATCACACACCGACCACTGTTTGCGTGAAAGTGAACAACTCACATATTGAACGCGGCATATTGTTGGGGAGCATAGTAATTCAAAAATTTCCTACGATCACGCAAGATCTATCTAGGAGATGCATAGCAACAAGACGGGAGAGTGTGTCCATGTACCCTCGTAGACCGAAAGAGAAAGCATTTAGTAACACGGTTGATGTAGTCGAACGTCTTCACGATCCAACCAATCCAAATGCCAAACGTATGGCACCCCCATGTTCAGCATACGTTCAGCATGATGACGTCCCTCGAGCTCTTGATCCAGTAGAGGGTCGAGAGAGAGTTTCGTCAGCACGACGGCGTGGCGACGGTGTTGGTGATGTGATCCGCTGATAGTTTTGATAGTAGTGACAGTAGCAACAGTAACAATGACAGTGATAGCAGTAATTTGTAGCAAGTGTAACAGTGATGATAGCAGTAGTAACTTAGCAAGATCAATAAGGATAAATTCGTAGGCATTGGATCGGTAACTTGTTGGATGATATTCATCATGAGACAGTTATAACCTAGTGCGATACGACACTAGCTCCAGTTCATCGATATAATATAGGCACGTATTCCGTAAATAGTCATACGTGCTTTATTAAAAGAACTTGCATGACATATTTTGTCCTACCCTCCCGTGGCAGCGGGGTCCATATTGGAAACTAAGGGATATTAAGGCCTCCTTTTAATTGAGAACTGGAACAAAGCATTAACACATAGTGAATACATGAACTCCTCAAACTACGGTCGTCACCGGGAGTGGGCCCAGTTGTTGTCACTCCGGGATTGCCAGATCATAACCGTAGTAGGTGACTATAACTTGCAAGATCAGATCTAAAACATGGATATAATGATGAATTCATAAACGGTTCAGATCTGAAATCATGGCACCCGGGGCCCAAAGTGACAAGCATTAAGCATGGCAAAGTCATAGCAACATCAATCTAAGAACATAGTGGATACTAGGGATCAGGCCCTAACAAAACTAACTCAATTACATGATGAATCTCATCCAACTCCTCACCGACCAATGAGTCTATGAAGGAATTACTCACTCCTGGTGGGGAACATCATGGAATTGGCGATGGAGATAGGTTGGTGATGACGAAGATCGAAGATCCCCCTCTCTGTAGCCCCAAACGGACTCCAGATCTGCCCTCCTGAGGAAGAACAGGTCCTGGCGGTGGCTCCGTCGCGTGGATCGCGATAATTCTTTCTCCCTGATTTTTTTTTGGAAATATGTGAATTTATAGTATCAGGGGGGTCGTCAGCGGAGCCACCAGGTGGGTACAACCCACCTGGGCGCGCCAGGAGAGGGGGGCGCGCCCTGGTGGGTTGTTCCCACCCAGGTGCCCCTCTCCGGCAGGTCTTGGCTCCAGAAATTCTATTTATTGATATAAAAAATCCTCAAAAAATTTTGTTCCATTTCAAGAACTTTTATTTCTGCACAAAAACAACACCATGGTAGTTCTGCTGAAAATAGCATCAGTCCAGGGTTAGTTTCATTCAAATCATGCAAATTAGAGTCCAAAACAAGAGGAAAAATGTGAGAAAAAGTAGATACGTTCGAGACGTATCATTCGCGCAGGGCTTCGCCTAAGCACTACGACAATATGACTGAGGTGGTAAATTGTGGAGGGGGGCACCGCACACGGCTGAGGAACAATTGATGTGTCTTTGGGGTGCCCCCCTCCCCCGTATATAAAGGAGGAGGGGAGGAGGCGGCCGGCCTAGGGGGCGCGCCAAAGGGGGGAGTCCAGCTAGGACTCCCAATCCTAGTTGGACACCCTTTCCTTTTCCGGAGAGGGGGAAAGAGGGAAGGGAGAGGAAGAGGAGAAGGAAAGGGGGGCACCCCCTCCCTAGTCCAATTCGGACTCCCCATAGGGAGGGGGCGCGACTACCCCTTGTGGGCTGCCTCCCCTCTCCCCTATGGCCCATGTAGGCCCAATATTCCCCCGGGGGGTTCCGGTAACCCCTCGGTACTCTGGAAAAATACCCGAATCAGTCGGAACCATTTCGATGTCCGAATACAACCTTCCAATATATGGATCTTCACCTCTCAACCATTCTGAGACACCTCATCATGTCCTGATCTCATCCAGGACTCCGAACAAACTTCGGTCACCAAAACACATAACTCATAATACAAATCATCATGGAACGTTAAGCGTGCGGACTCTACGGGTTCGAGAACTATGTAGACATGACCGAGACACATCTCCGGTCAATAACCAATAGCGAAACCTTGATTCTTATATTGGATCCTACATATTCTATGAAGATCTTTATCGGTCAAACAGCATAACAACATACGTTATTCCCTTTGTCATCGGTATGTTACCTGCCTGAGATTCGATCTTCGGTATCATCATACCTAGTTCAATCTCGTTACCGGCAAGTCTCCTTACTCGTTCCGTAATGCATCATCCCGCAACTAACTCATTAATTACATTGCTTGCAAGGCTTATAGTGATGTGCATTACCGAGAGGGCCTAGAGATACCTCTCCGATACTCGGAGTGACAAATCCTAATCTCGATCTATGCCAACTCACCTTCGGAGACACCTGTAGAGCATCTTTATAATCACCCAGTTACGTTGTGACATTTGATAGCACACAAGGTGTTCCTTCGGTATTCGGGAGTTGCATAATCTCATAGTCAGAGGAATATGTATAAGGCATGAAGAAAGTAATAGCAGTAAAACTAAACGATCATAATGCTAAGCTAACGGATGGGTCTTGTCCATCACATCATTATCTAATTATGTGATCCCGTTCATCAAATGACGACACATGTCTATGGTCAAGAAACTTAACCATCTTTGATTAATGAGCTAGTCAAGTAGAGGCATACTACGGACAGTCTGTTTGTCTATGTATTCACACATGTAATAAGTTTCCGGTTAATACAATTCTAGCATGAATAATAAAAAATTATCATCATATAAGGAAATATAAATAACAACTTTATTATTGCCTCTAGGTCATATTTCCTTCACATATAAGAGTTACCTGAACTCAACATCGCCGCTCTTTCTTGAGTGCTTGTGTGAAACTTGAAGGAATTTCACCGTCGCCCTGTGTCACCTTGAGTCAATTTCACAGTTGTCTCACCCTTTTCCCGGATAGTCTCTGGCATGTCCCATAGCTATAGCACTCTGCCTACTTCTATACTTGTCATCCGCACTTTGCTATGTGCACTGAACATCACAGAATATATGGACGTGTACTCTCTTAGCTTTTGACAATTTTAGACTTTTCGTCACTTTCTCTGATTCTCCACGGTCAACTCCTTTCCATCAACTAGCACCGATAGACCTAGTCACCAACTTGAATATGATACTTGTCAACACTATTTCAGCACCCCTGCACACTTTGCCTGACCACATGTCTGGTCACCAGTGCCTTGGCCTGTCGCTGTGTCCCATGCTTACCGCACGCCTCGCTGCTATCACCGCATCGAGCCTCTGATGTCCAGGTCGAGTCTCCTGGGTAGCTAGCCCACACTGCCTGAACCCCCACTGCGGAGAACCACAGATCATTACCGACCGATGTCGAGTATCATGTCTCCATCAGACCATTGGGCCCCTGTCCAATCCACGTGTCTCTCGCTATCCCGCTGAAATAGGCTCTGACTCTCCATGCATTTACGTTGTAGCCCCTCCATCAGCTCAGAGTGAAGTCATGCATCAGAATCCAACTCCACCTTCAACATGACTCCATGTAGCTGGCCATGCTACCCCCGCGCCCCGTCGACTTCAAGCACTCATGTGTGCACTGCCTTGAATCAACCCCGCGCCACAGTATTGTCGAAGCCGCACAAGCCCTCAGACCAACACCACGTGTTTCCACGCCCCAGAAGTTCGCCACCATCAGCATCACACTCCTATGTCATAGTCACTGAAATCACCGCCATCTTCTGCTTTGACCAACATCCACGTCAATCCATCAGACTGTCTAGTCCGATCCAGCCAAAATTATCCGACTGCAACCGTGCTCCACCCTGCGCCGTATCCGCCCCACACATCTCCATGCATTGCTTTGACGCCTTGTGTATGCATGATCCTGCCATGATACACTTGAGACTTGTCCGAGCCTTATGTGTCAGTCCTTGTTGTACGCACACCAAGCTGTCAGCAAACTTGACCCAAAGAAACAACTTATTCGTGCAGAACTTGACCTTTGATGGATCCCTCTTGTACACAATTTTTCTTTGCTATGTTGGTAGCTTCCTCACGTACCTAACGAGGCTCCTCTTTTCCTTTAACAAATCTCCCGTAGCATCTAGTACGCAATGCTCCTGAACTTTAGCCCTAATTTGTGTCAGCCCTGCTCGTGCCTCCCAACTTGTCCTCTCCAGCTCTTGCCCAACGCCAACTCCATGGCTGACCACCATGGGCCTTGAAAGTGCGCCTGTCTGGGCCACCTCCTTCTTGGGCTCCCTTGGGCCGCTACCTCTAGCCTGCTGCTATGCATCGGCCGCCCGTTGCTGCACGCTACACCTGCTGAACACAATGACAAGGACGCTCTGTCGGCGGCAACCCGGTTGATCGCTTTGGCTAGGGTTAATTCTGATAAACCCTATAGTCAGTTTTGGTTCTTTAAGAACATGAGATCGTCTTGGGACCTCGCGCAAGAAGCTAAGTTCAAGCCTTTAGAGGATAATCTCTTACTATCCAATTCTACTGTCTAGGGGATTGGGAGAGGGTCATGCAGGAGGGGTCGTGGCACTTCTGCGGAGGTGCAGTCATTCTCAAGGAATATGATGGGGTGACGAATCCATCAACTGTCAGGCTGGACACAATTGAGAACTGGATCTAGATTCATGATGTACCTGACCTCTACGCTCATCTGGTTCCATCCCTTGCTGCTAAAGTGGGAGAGGTTCTATTCACCGAATCCCAATCACATGATTTCACGGGAAACTTATGCCGTGTTTGGGTTAGGATCAACGTCACCAAACCCCTCAAGAACGCAGTCTCCATGATACGGGGTGGCAAGCGGCAGATCTACAAGGTCAAATATGAGAAGCTCCCGGATTGGTGTGCGGTGTGCGGTATGCTGGGCCATCTTTTCAAGGAACACGGAACAGGCATCCATCCTCCCTCGGCCCTGACCTTTAAGGAGCTTAGGGCGTCTTGGTTCATGCAGAGCGTCAAAGGCCCTAGTGGCGGATGCGGACGCAAGGGGGGTCGTAGAGGAGGTCGCACTAGAAGAGGCGAGGACTCAAGCTCCCAGTACAATGGGTCCGAAGAAGTGCATACCAAACCTGACCTGGAGATGTTAGATGCAGAGAGAATCATGAAAAGAGGGTCAGAACCAGCGGCGCCCCATGGCCTAGTTGTGCTGCCAAGCAACTCAGTTCATTCATCGGCTGAGACACAGGGAAAGGTGCTCGCACTACCTCCCCCAGCAGTGCCCCTGAGCCCAAGTGCCATACAGGAAACAAAGAGAGCAAAGGTTGGGAATGAGACAAAGAAGAGTTCAGTGGTGAAGACTGGATTACTAAGCAAGATCGACCCATAGTTGGCGGGCCCGAATGACGGGCACCGCCGAGCCCAATGAGTGTGCTCTGCTGGAACTGTCGCGGCATGGGCAAAGCCGCGATAGTCTGTTGGGAACGTTGCAGAAAATTAAAATTTTTCCTACGGTTTCACCAAGATCCATCTATGAGTTCATCTAAGCAACGAGTCTAGGGAGAGAGTTTGCATCTACATACCACTTGTAGATCGCGTGCGGAAGCTTGCAAGGTGATGATGTAGTCGTACTCGACGTGATCCAAATCACCGATGACCTGCGCCGAACGGACGGCACCTCCGCGTTCAACACACGTACGGAACAGCCACGTCTCCTCCTTCTTGATCCAGCAAGGCAGGGAGGAGAGGTTGAGGGAGATGGCACCAGCAGCAGCACGACGGCGTGGTGTTGATGGAGCTGCAGTACTCCGGCAGAGCTTCGCTAAGCACTATGGAGGTGGATGAGGTGTTGGGGAGGGAGAAGGAGGCAACCAAAGGCCGAGACGTTCAGGTATGAAGTCCCTCCTCTCCCCCACTATATATAGGGGTGCCAAGGGGGGGTGGCCGGCCCTAGGAGATCCAATCTCCTAGGGGGTGCGGCGGCCAAGGGGGGTTTTCCCTCCCCCCAAGGCACCTAGGAGGTGCCTTACCCTCCTAGGACTCTTGCCCCCCTTGAACCCTAGGCGCATGGGCCTATGTGGGGCTGGTGCCCTTGGCCCATTAGGCCAAGGCGCACCCCACACAGCCCATGTGGCCCCCCGGGACAGGTGGACCCACCCGGTGGACCCCCGGAACCCTTCCGGTGGTCCCGGTACAATACCGATAACCCCGAAACTTGTCCCGATGCCCGAAACAGGACTTCCCATATATAAATCTTTACCTCCGGACCATTCCGGAACTCCTCGTGACGTCCGGGATCTCATCCGGGACTCGGAACAACATTCGGGTTACTGCATATACATATCCCTATAACCCTAGCGTAACTGAACCTTAAGTGTGTAGACCCTACGGGTTCGGGAGACATGCAGACATGACCGAGACTATCTCAGTCAATAACCATCAGCGGGATCTGGATACCCATGATGGCTCCCACATGCTCCTCGATGTTGTCATCGGATGAACCACTATGTCGAGGATTCGATCAAACCCTGTATGCAATTCCCTTTGTCAATCGGTACGTTACTTGCCCGAGACTCGATCGTCGGTATCCCAATACCTTGTTCAGTCTCGTTTCCGGCAAGTCACTTTACTCGTACCGTAATGCATGATCCCGTGTCCAACACCTTGGTCACATTGAGCTCAATATGATGATGCATTACCGAGTGGGCCCAGAGATACCTCTCCGTCATACGGAGTGACAAATCCCAGTCTCGATCCGTGTCAACCCAACAGCTACTTTCGGAGATACCTGTAATGTACCTTTATAGTCACCCAGTTACGTTGTGACGTTTGGTACACCCAAGGCATTCTTACGGTATCCGGGAGTTACACGATCTCATGGTCGAAGGAAGAGATACTTAACACTTGCAAAGCTCTAGCAAAACGAACTACACGATCTTTTATGCTATGCTTAGAATTGGGTCTTGTCCATCACATCATTCTCCTAATGATGTGATCCCGTTATCAATGACATCCAATGTCCATAGTCAGGAAACCATGACTATCTGTTGATCACAACGAGCTGGTCAACTAGAGGCTTACCAGGGACATTGTGTGGTCTAAGTATTCACACGTGTATTACGATTTCGGATAATACAGTTATAGCATGAATAAAAGACAATTATCATGAACAATGAAATATAATAATACTTTTATTATTGCCTCTAGGGCATATTTCCAACAGTCTCCCACTTGCACTAGAGTCACCAATCTAGTTACATTGTGATGAATCGAACACCCATAGAGTTCTGGTGTTGATCATGTTTTGCACGCGAGAGAGGTTTAGTCAGCGGATCTGCGACATTCAGATCCGTGTGCACTTTGCAAATCTCTATGTCTCCATCTTGAACATTTTCACGGATGGAGTTGAAACGGCGCTTGATGTGCCTGGTCTTCTTGTGAAACCTGGGCTCCTTTGCGAGGGCAATAGCTCCAGTGTTGTCACAGAAGAGTTTGATCGGCCCCGACGCATTGGGTATGACTCCTAGGTCGGTGATGAACTCCTTCACCCAAATCGCTTCATGTGCTGCCTCCGAGGCTGCCATGTACTTCGCTTCACACGTAGATCCCGCCACAACGCTCTGCTTGCAGCTGCACCAGCTTACTGCTCCACCATTCAACATATACACGTATCCGGTTTGTGACTTAGAGTCATCCGGATCTGAGTCGAAGCTAGCGTCGATGTAACCCTTTACGACGAGCTCTTCGTCTCCTCCATAAACGAGAAACATGTCCTTTGTCCTTTTCAGGTACTTCAGGATATTCTTGACCGCTGTCCAGTGTTCCTTGCCGGGATTACTTTGGTATCTTGCTACCAAACTTATGGCAAGGTTTACATCGGGTCTGGTACACAGCATGGCATACATAATAGATCCTATGGCTGAAGCATAGGGGATGACACTCATCTCTTCTTTATCTTTTGCCGTGGTCGGTGACTGAGCTGAGCTCAGTCTCATACCTTGTAACATAGGCAAGAACCCCTTCTTGGACTGATCCATTCTGAATCTCTTCAAAATCTTATCAAGGTATGTACTTTGTGAAAGACCTATGAGGCGTCTCGATCTATCTCTATAGATCTTGATGCCTAATATATAAGCAGCTTCTCCAAGGTCCTTCATTGAAAAACACTTATTCAAGTAGGCCTTAATGTTGTCCAGAAATTCTATATTATTTCCCATCAGGAGTATGTCATCTACATATAATATGAGAAATGCTACAGAGCTCCCACTCACTTTCTTGTAAACGCAGGCTTCTCCATAAGTCTGCATAAACCCAAACGCTTTGATCATCTCATCAAAGCGAATGTTCCAACTCCGAGATGCTTGCACCAGTCCATAAATGGATCGCTGGAGCTTGCATACTTTGTTAGCGTTCCGAGGATCGACAAAACCTTCCGGCTGCATCATATACAGTTCTTCCTTAAGATGCCCGTTAAGGAATGTTGTTTTGACGTCCATCTGCCATATCTCATAATCATAGTATGCGGCAATTGCTAACATGATTCGGACGGACTTTAGCTTCGCTACGGGAGAGAATGTCTCGTCGTAGTCAATCCCTTGAACCTGTCGATAACCCTTAGCGACAAGTCGAGCTTTATAGATGGTAACATTACCATCCGCGTCCGTCTTCTTCTTAAAGATCCATTTGTTTTCTATCGCTCGCCGATCATCGGGCAAGTCTGTCAAAGTCCATACTTTGTTTTCATACATGGATTCTATCTCGGATTTCATGGCTTCAAGCCATTTGTTGGAATCCGGGCCCGCCATTGCTTCTTCATAGTTCGAAGGTTCATTGTTGACTAACAACATGATTTCCAGGACAGGGTTGCCGTACCACTCTGGTGCGGAACGTGTCCTTGTGGACCTACGAAGTTCAGCAGTAACTTGATCCGAAGTACTTTGATCATTATCATGGTTTTCCTCTTCAGTTGGTGTGGGCATCACAGGAACGGTTTCCTGTGCTGCGTCACTATCCCGCTCAAGAGGTAGTACTTCATCGAGTTCTACTTTCCTCCCACTTCTTTCGAGAGAAACTCTTTTTCCAGAAAGCATCCGTTCTTGGCAACAAAGATCTTGCCTTCGGATCTTAAGTAGAAGGTATACCCTATAGTTTCCTTAGGGTATCCTATGAATACGCATTTTTCCGACTTGGGTTCGAGCTTTTCAGGTTGAAGTTTCTTGACATAAGCTTCGCATCCCCAAACTTTTAGAAACGACAGCTTAGGTTTCTTTCCAAACCATAATTCATACGATGTCGTCTCAACGGATTTAGACGGTGCCCTATTTAAAGTGAATGTAGCTGTCTCTAGAGCGTATCCCCAAAATGATAGCGGTAAATCGGTAAGAGACATCATAGACCGCACCATATCCAATAGAGTGCGATTACGACGTTCGGACACACCGTTTCGCTGAGGTGTTCCAGGCGGCGTGAGCTGTGAAACGATTCCACATTTCTTTAAGTGTGTACCAAATTCGCGACTTAAGTATTCTCCTCCACGATCTGATCGTAAGAATTTTATCTTTCGGTCACGTTGATTCTCCACCTCATTCTGAAATTCTTTGAACTTTTCAAAGGTCTCAGACTTGTGTTTCATTAAGTAGACATACCCATATCTACTCAAGTCATCTGTGAGAGTGAGAACATAACGATATCCTCCGCGAGCCTCAACGCTCATTGGACCGCACACATAGGTATGTATGATTTCCAACAAGTTGGTTGCTCGCTCCATTGTTCCGGAGAACGGAGTCTTGGTCATTTTACCTTAAGAGGCATGGTTCGCACGTGTCAAACGATTCATAATCAAGAGACTCTAAAAGTCCATCGGCATGGAGCTTCTTCATGCGCTTGACACCAATGTGACCAAGGCGGCAGTGCCACAAGTATGTGGGACTATCGTTATCAACTTTAAATCTTTTGGCATCTACACTATGAACATGTGTAATATTACGCTCGAGATTCATTAAGAATAAACCATTGACCATCGGAGCATGACCATAAAACATATCTCTCATGTAAATCGAACAACCATTATTCTCAGACTTAAATGAGTAGCCATCTCGTATTAAACGAGATCCAGATACAATGTTCATGCTCAAACTTGGCACTAAATAACAATTATTAAGGTTCAAAACTAATCCCGTAGGTAAATGTAGAGGCAGCGTGCCGACGGCGATCACATCGACTCTGGAACCATTCCCGACGCGCATCGTCACCTCGTCCTTCGCCAGTCTCCGTTTATTCCGCAGCTCCTGCTGTGAGTTACAAATATGAGCAACGGCACCGGTATCAAATACCCAGGAGTTACTACGAGTACTGGTAAGGTACACATCAATCACATGTATATCAAATATACCTTTGGTGTTGCCGGCCTTCTTATCCGCTAAGTATTTGGGGCAGTTCCGCTTCCAGTGACCCTTCCCCTTGCAATAAAAGCACTCAGTCTCAGGCTTGGGTCCATTCTTTGACTTCTTCCCGGTAACTGGCTTACCAGGCGCGGCAACATCTTTGCCGTCCTTCTTGAAGTTCTTCTTACCCTTGCCCTTCTTGAACTTAGTGGTCTTATTGACCATCAACACTTGATGTTCTTTCTTGATTTCAGCCTGTGCTGACTTCAGCATCGAGAACACTTCAGGAATGGTCTTTTCCATTCCCTGCATGTTTTAGTTCATCACAAAGCTCTTGTAGCTTGGTGGGAGCGACTGGAGGATTCTGTCAATGACCGCCTCATCTGGGAGGTTAATGTTCAGCTGGGTCATACGGTTGTGCAACCCAGACATCTTTAGGATGTGCTCACTGACAGAACTGTTTTCCTCCATCTTACAACTGTAGAACTTGTCAGAGACATCATATCTCTCGACCCGGGCATGAGCTTGAAAAACTAGTTTCAGCTCTTCGAACATCTCATATGCTCCGTGATGCTCAAAACGCTTTTGGAGCCCCGGTTCTAAGCTGTAAAGCATGCCGCACTGAACGAGGGAGTAATCATCAGCGCGAGACTGCCAAGCATTCATAATGTCTTGGTTCTCTGGGACGGGAGCGTCACCTAGCGGTCCTTCTAGGACATATTGTTTCCTGGCAGCTATGAGGATGATCCTCAGGTTCCGGACCCAGTCCGTATAGTTGCTGCCATCATCTTTCAGCTTGGTTTTCTCTAGGAACGCGTTGAAGTTCATGTTGACATTAGCGTTGGCCATTGATCTACAAGACATATTTGCAAAGGTTTTAGACTAAGTTCATGATAATAAAGTTCTAATCAAATTACGAACTCCCACTTAGATTAGACATCCCTTTAGTCATCTAAGTGTTACACGATCCGAGTCGACTAGGCCGTGTCCGATCATCACGTGAGACGGACTAGTCATCATCGGTGAACATTCTCATGTTGATCGTATCTTCCATACGACTCGTGTTTGACCTTTCGGTCTCCGTGTTCCGAGGCCATGTCTGCACATGCTAGGCTCGTCAAGTTAACCCTAAGTGTTTTCGCTGTGTAAAACTGTCTTACACCCGTTGTATGTGAACGTAAGAATCCATCACACCCGATCATCACGTGGTGCTTAGAAACGACGAACTGTAGCAACGGTGCACAGTTAGGGGAGAACACTTCTTGAAATTTTATAAGGGATCATCTTATTTACTACCGTCGTCCTAAGTAAACAAGATGCATAATACATAATAAACATCACATGCAATTATATAGTTGTGACATGATATGGCCAATATCATATAGCTCCATTGATCTTCATCTTCGGGGCTCCATGATCATCTTGTCACCGGCTTGACACCATGATCTCCATCATCATGATCTCCATCATCGTGTCTTCATGAAGTTGTCACGCCAACGACTACTTCTACTTCTATGACTAACGTTTAACAATAAAGTAAAGTAGTTTACATGACGTTATTCAATGACACGCAGGTCATACAAAAAATAATGACAACTCCTATGGCTCCTGCCGGTTGTCATACTCATCGACATGCAAGTCGTGAATCCTATTACAAAGAACATGATCTCATACATCACAATTCATCATTCATCACAACTTCTGGCCATATCACATCACATGATCAATCGCTGCAAAAACAAGTTAGACGTCCTCTAATTGTTGTTGCATCTTTTACGTGGCTGCAATTGGGTTCTAGCAAGAACGTTTTCTTACCTACGAATCACCACAACGTGATTTTGTCAACTTCTATTTACCCTTCATAAGGGCCCTGTTCATCGATTCCGCTCCAACTAAGGTGGGAGAGACAGACACCCGCCAGCCACCTTATGCAACTAGTGCATGTCAATCGGTGGAACCGGTCTCACGTAAGCGTACGTGTAAGGTTGGTCCGGGCCGCTTCATCCCACAATACCGTTGAGCAAGAAAAGACTAGTAGAGGCAAGTAAGATGACAAAATCCACGCCCACAACAAAGTTGTGTTCTACTCGTGCAAAGAGAACTATGCATAGACCTAGCTCATGATGCCACTGTTGGGGAACGTTGCAGAAAATTAAAAATTTTCCTACGGTTTCACCAAGATCCATCTATGAGTTCATCTAAGCAACGAGTCTAGGGAGAGAGTTTGCATCTACATACCACTTGTAGATCGCGTGCAGAAGCTTGCAAGGTGATGATGTAGTCGTACTCGACGTGATCCAAATCACCGATGACCTGCGCCGAACGGACGGCACCTCCGCGTTCAACACACGTACGGAACAGCCACGTCTCCTCCTTCTTGATCCAGCAAGGAAGGGAGGAGAGGTTGAGGGAGATGGCACCAGCAGCAGCACGACGGCGTGGTGTTGGTGGAGCTGCAGTACTCCGGCAGAGCTTCGCTAAGCACTATGGAGGTGGAGGAGGTGTTGGGGAGGGAGAAGGAGGCAACCAAAGGCCAGGGCGTTCAGGTATGAAGTCCCTCCTCTCCCCCCACTATATATAGGGGTGCCAAGGGGGGTGGCCGGCCCTAGGAGATCAAATCTCCTAGGGGGTGCGGCGGCCAAGGGGGGTTTTCCCTCCCCCCAAGGCACCTAGGAGGTGCCTTACTCTCCTAGGACTCTTGCCCCCTTGAACCCTAGGCGCATGGGCCTATGTGGGGCTGGTGCCCTTGGCCCATTAGGCCAAGGCGCACCCCCTTACAGCCCATGTGGCCCCCCGGGACAGGTGGACCCACCCGGTGGACCCCCGGGACCCTTCCGGTGGTCCCGGTACAATACCGATAACCCCGAAACTTGTCCCGATGCCCGAAACAGGACTTCCCATATATAAATCTTTACCTCCGGACCATTCCGGAACTCCTCGTGACGTCCGGGATCTCATCCGGGACTCCGAACAACATTCGGGTTACTGCATATACATATCCCTATAACCCTAGCGTAACTGAACCTTAAGTGTGTAGACCCTACGGGTTCGGGAGACATGCAGACATGACCGAGACTATCTCAGTCAATAACCATCAGCGGGATCTGGATACCCATGATGGCTCCCACATGCTCCTCGATGTTGTCATCGGATGAACCACTATGTCGAGGATTCGATCAAACCCTGTATGCAATTCCCTTTGTCAATCGGTACGTTACTTGCCCGAGACTCGATCGTCGGTATCCCAATACCTTGTTCAGTCTCGTTTCCGGCAAGTCACTTTACTCGTACCGTAATGCATGATCCCGTGTCCAACACCTTGGTCACATTGAGCTCAATATGATGATGCATTACCGAGTGGGCCCAGAGATATCTCTCCGTCATACGGAGTGACAAATCCCAGTCTCGATCCGTGTCAACCCAACAGCTACTTTCAGAGATACCTGTAATGTACCTTTATAGTCACCCAGTTACGTTGTGACGTTTGGTACACCCAAGGCATTCTTACGGTATCCGGGAGTTACACGATCTCATGGTCGAAGGAAGAGATACTTGACACTTGCAAAGCTCTAGCAAAACGAACTACACGATCTTTTATGCTATGCTTAGAATTGGGTCTTGTCCATCACATCATTCTCCTAATGATGTGATCCCGTTATCAATGACATCCAATGTCCATAGTCAGGAAACCATGACTATCTGTTGATCACAACGAGCTGGTCAACTAGAGGCTTACCAGGGACATTGTGTGGTCTAAGTATTCACACGTGTATTACGATTTCCGGATAATACAGTTATAGCATGAATAAAAGACAATTATCATGAACAATGAAATATAATAATACTTTTATTATTGCCTCTAGGGCATATTTCCAACATAGTCCGTGAATTTCGCGATTTCGCAAAGAAATTTGCCCCTACCCTTTTGTGTATCGTAGAAACCCGGCTCGAAGGCTCGAGGGTAGAAGCTCTAGCAGGAACACTTGGCTATGAAAATGGTTTATGCAGTTAGTAGTCGGGGTAGAAGTGGGGGAATTGGTATGTTTTGGAACAATGAAATAAATATTGAGATTTTGGGTTATTCTGAGTATCACCTTGACTGCTCTGTTCTCGAACCGGGTGACGATCCATGGAGGTTAACCGTAGTATATGGCGAAGCTCAAACCCACCTGAGACACCAGACTTGGGACACTTTAAAAAACTACAACACTATGAGCCATCTCCCCTGGCTCTGCGTTGGTGATTTCAATGAAGTGTTACGTCCAGAAGAGCATGTGGGAGTTGGACAGCAGAGTAATGCACAAATCCACGCCTTTAGAGATGCTGTCGATATTTGCATGTTGTTGGACATCGGTTATGCGGGTATTCCATGGACATTTGAAAAGAAGGTTACTGGCGGTACGTTCACTCGGGTGCATCTCGACAGAGCCTTGGTCTCGGCTGAGTGACACGCCTATTTTCCTCTAGCTGACCTCACCCACCTTGTGGTAGCTACGTCAGACCACATCCCTATTTTGGCAAGAACGAATAAAGAGCAGAGACATAATCAAAGGCCTAGCTCCTTCAAGTACGAGGTAATGTGGGAGGGCCATAACTCCTGGAGTAGTAAGATCGCTGAGGCATGGACAACCCATGGAGCCACCAACAGGGTAGAAGAACTCCGAGCCAGACTCACAGCTTTGTCACAAGATTTGGGGCGTTGGAACAAAGACACCTTTGTGAGCATACACAAAGAAATTAAAAAGTTGAAGAGGGAATTGGAGAAGCTCAGGTCGGATGTAAGCCGAACTGCACCCACACATGTTGAACTCAAGATTAATGAAAAGCTCGTGGATCTAAATCATAGGGAGGAAATTATGTGGCAACAGAGATCGAGGGTGGAATGGCTCACTTCGGGAGACAGGAACACCAAAATTTTCCACCTAAGGGCAAGCATACGTCGCAAGAAGAATATGATCAGAGCTTTGCAGAATTCTTTGGGGGTACTAACAGATGATCTGGAGGAGCTGAAGGCCATGGTACACGAGTTCTATAAGACACTATATACTACAGAGGGGGTGAGTAATATGGAAGCGGTCCTCAATTGTGTCCCAGCTAAAGTGACGGCTGAGATGAACAAGCTGTTGTGTGCCCCTTACTCAAATGAGGAGGTCAAGGCAGCCCTATTTCAGATGTTCCCAACCAAGGTGCCCGGTCCTGATGGTTTTCTGGTGCATTTTTACCAGAGGCACTAGGAGCTATGTGGCGTAGAGGTGACAGAGGCAGTGTTGCGGATTGTAAGAGGGGAGGAAGGCCCGGAGAGCATAAATGACACTATTCTTGTGCTAATTCCCAAGGTAACAAGCCCCTCCATACTGTCACAATTCCGGCCTATCAGTTTATGCAATGTTCTATACAAAATAGCATCCAAAGTCATTGCAAATAGGCTCAAGCAAATTCTGCCAGACATCATATCCAAGGAGCAATCTGCTTTCGTCCCAGGGAGGCTCATAACTGATAATATCATAAGTGCGTATGAGTGCCTACATATTATGAAGCGCAGTAAAGCGAAAGCTAACAGTTATTATGCACTAAAGCTTGATATGATGAAAGCTTACAATAGGCTGGAATGGGATTACTTGGAAGCCATAATGGGAAAACTTGGCTTTGCCATTCCATGGATAAAGACTATCGTGAGCATGGTGCGGTATGTTTCTTTTTCGGTGATGTTTAATGGTGAAAGTCTAGATCAGTTTATGCCAAGCAGTGGTATTAGGCAGGTAGATCCGATATCCCCTTATCTTTTCTTAATTGCAGCGAAGGACCTTTCATGCCTCCTAAAAACCAGTTCTTCGTCATCAAACATTGTTGGACTAAAGGTGGCACCTACGGCTCCGGCCGTGAACCACCTTCTTTTCACAGATGACAACCTGCTGCTTTTTACGTCAGGAAATGAGGGGGCAGTAGTAGTATCAAACCTACTGGACACGTACTGCTTGGCATCGGGACAAAGGACAAATCATGAGAAGTCATCTTTTTTTTCAGCAAAGGATGCCCGCAAGCGGTAAGAGATGCGGTAAAGAATGTTTTGAATGTCCATAACGAATATCTCAGTGACAGGTACTTAGGAATGCCAACCAATGTTGGACACTCTAAGAATGGGACTTTCAAATACTTGAGGGACCGAGTCTGGGAAAAGGTGAGAGGATGGATGGAAAAACTCTTATCTTCTACAGGCAAAGAGGTGCTGATCAAGGCAGTGGCTCAAGAAATTCCAGTGTATTCGATGGCATGCTTCTGCCTTCCCCGGGGATTATGTGAAAGTGTTACCTCTCTTATCAAACAATTCTGGTGAGGAAGCAAACAAGGAAGACGGAAGCCCAGTTGGGTGTCTTGGGATGTTATGACTTTACCAAAGCATCTCGGAGGTCTCGACTTTCGAGATATGGAGGTTTTTAACTTGGCCCTTCTAGCCAGGCAGTCATGGTGCATGTTGCAAAACCCCTTGTCCTTGAGCGCGAGGATCTTGAAATCAGTCTATCATCCAAACACTGACATTTTTGGTGCATCCTTAGGGTCACACCCCTCGCAGATATGAAGAGCTATTTTAGACGGGCGAGACATCATGGTGCAGGGACTCGTCCATAGGATAGGAGATGGTGAAACAACAAAATCTGGGAAGATAATTGGCTGCCGAGAAAAAAATCTGAAAAGGTCAATCACCTCCCTAGTTCCACAACCACCGAGCAGGGTGTCAGAGCTGATCGACCACACATCATCCTCTTGGAACGATAATTTGGTCCGGTCGGTCTTCATACCGATAGATGCAATAGCCATTTTACAGGTACCTCTCCGTACCCGTCAAACGATTTTTGGGCCTGGTCGGAGGAGCGGAAAGGTATGTTCTCTGTGCATTCAGCGTATCGGATGATTCAGCGAACAAAGCTAAGCCGGGAGGCATGGTTGTACGAACAAGGGGCATCTTCTGACTCCCTGGGTACCAACCAAGGTTGGTCTGAGTTGTGGTAGATTAAGGTCCCTTCCAAGCTGAAATTCTTTTTATGGAGGCTCGCCAGACATTCTATTCCTATAGCCGCACTCCTGAATCACCGGAACATGTCCACTTCCAGAGCTTGCTGTCTGTGTGGGGATGTGGATACATGGCGCCATGCTTTGCTGGACTGCTCGGTCTCCAGGAGTACTTGGGCACTTTCAAAGGAAGCAATGTTGGACAAACTGAGTACTTGCAAAAAATAAAATGCAAAGAGATGGCTATTTGCGATGCATGAAGCTCTGAACCAAGATGATTTCCTTGTTTTTGTTGTCACTTTATGTGCACTGTGGGGTGCGCGTAGAAAGGTCATGTATGAGGGCATCTTCCAAACCCCTTTTGCCATCAACGACTTCATACACTCATACATAGGAGAGCTTAAAGCCTTGCAGGTGTCCGATGCATCTGGAATTAGGGCGCCGCAAAGACGTCCGAGCCACTGGATAGCACCGCCTGCTAGACTTCTCAATGCAGATGCTACTATGGGACAATCGCATGGTGTAGTTGGGGCAGTATGCAGAGATTGAGATGGAACTTTTCTAGGAGCATCGAGGTGGTTTTCCCCAACATATCAGACCCAGGCACTCTGGAGACACTAGCCATCAGGGAGGCACTGGTGTTAGCTAATGATCTCTACATCAGGAGGATTCATGTTGCTTTGGATTGTAAGGTGGTCGTCGATGATATCCAGAAGTAGAACAAGGGGATCTACGGGGCAATTGTGCATGAAATCATACAACACAATCCACTTTTGAAATTTTTAATATTAGCCATGAACTTAGGAGCTCAAATTTCAAGGCTCACAAACTTGTAAAGTACGCTTTATCCCTCGGGGTTAGCCACCATGTTTGGTTCGGCCAGCCCAACGGACTTGATTTCGTCCCTGTAAACATTGTGACGGCATAATAAAGCTTTGTAGTTTGTCTAAAAAACCTGCTGAACACAATCCAATCTTGCCAAGAACACGTCATTGCTAGCTTACCTGCTTCAGACCCGATCCGATCTGCCACCCTTGCAACTTGCGCACCAATTCTGAGACGCACATCTTGCTCCTCCCGATGCCTGCATCTGCATGGACCGCTGTCGTTGTCCGTTCTTCCGATTGCTATCACTCGTTAAAATAAATCCGAGGCCATTGTCGATCATCCGAGGACCAAGCAATCACACAAGCACGACACCGAGATTTGTTAACGAGGTTCACTAATATGGCTACATCCCCGGGGCCTGACTATGGGCGCTCCTTCTCATAATACCGCTACAATACCGCACCCGATCGCCCTGGACGCCGGCACATGCCGCTATCTTACCTTGCGCTCCTGTGCTATTATGTTGACATAGGTTACATCGTGTGTCTACCCTCTCTTTATATAAGAGGCCTAGGATACAAGTGTCCTATTAGGACACAACTCCTACCTTATCTACACACAGTCCAAAACAAGTCCAATTGTAACCTACCTTGTGCAATAATATTCGACACAACTCTAATAGCTGACGAGGTGGTGGCACTGCACGAGCAGTCGTGGCTCTGGTAAATTCTCAGCCGCGCGGCTGGGTGCGGGCGGGGCGGCCTGGAAGGTGCATAGCGATGTCTGTTTCGTCGTGTGCGGAAGCGGACTGTGCGATGTGTGTGGTGTGTGGCAGCAATGATTGAGGAAAACAATAAATAATACAATTTATTGTTGCCTCTAAGCACTACAAAAAAAGACACATCCGTGACATTTTGGGCCGAACGAATTTTTTTGTCATACTTATGACACTTCTATGATGATAATTGTGACAAAACTCGGTATCATCATAGATGTGGTGGGGTCCTTCTTCTATGACAAAAAATCATGACAGAAAATGGGCTTTTCGTCCTGGGCGGGCCGGAGACACAGCTGCATGACATTCTTTGGGCCTTCCATGACGGAAAAAAACTGTGGTAGAAGCGAGGGCGAGGAAAATATCGGGGAGTTCCCGGTTACGATGGGTGGTCAAGGGCCGAGCGATGCACGTTTCTCTCGTACACGTACGCGCGTGGGTGCGAGGCGCTGGGCTCTAACTGAACCCGAGCGAGGCTTTGGGTGAGGGAGTCCTGGACTAAGGGGTCCTCGGGCGTCCGACCTATTGAACATGGGCCGGACTGATGGGCTGTGAAGATACGAAGACCGAAGACTCTACCTGTGTCCGGATGGGACTCTCCTTGGCGTGGAAGGCAAGCTTGGCGATCAAATATGAAGATTCCTTTCTCTGTAACC
>NC_041384.1:467274332-467284786 GCF_002162155.2 Triticum dicoccoides
CCATAGACATGCATATATCCTCATAATCATAGTCAGGCTAGACTTTTAGGGTTTAGCCATTACAATCTCGTGGTAGATCAACTCTTGTAATACTCATATTCATCAAGATCAATCAAGCAGGAAGTAGGGTATTAACTCCATAGAGAGGGTCCGAACCTGGATAAAAATTGTGTCCCCTGTTTCCTGTTACCATCGATCCTAGACGCACAGTTCGGGACCCCCTACCTGAGATCCGCCGGTTTTGACACTAACATTGGTGCTTTCGTTGAGAGTTCCGTTGTGACATCGAAATATAGGATCGATGGCCCGCCTTGTTCTCAAGGACAACGTCACCTCCGGAGGAACACTGGCCCCAGGCCAAACCCTCCGGCTGGGCAGCTTCATTATGACCGCCCGTTCGGCCGTTAAGCCGACGATGATTTCTCGGGTCATCAAAAAATCCCCTCCATGTTGACTCCAAGTACTCCAAGCAGATGGATCCAGCGGAGTTGTCGTCTTTAAGCGAGCTCCTAGATCGCATCGCCGCCCTGGGGGTCGCTACAGACTATGATCGGATTGGGCTTAAACCTGACCAGACAGAAATTAAAACTCCGCCGATCACCCATCAAATAGCGGTAGTAGAGGAGCAAGACGACAACTCATCCTCTATATTGAGGACGAACTATGCTCGGATCTCCGAACTTGAAGAGCCGGCCACCTACCTGCAGAAAAACATGTCCTGTCCTCCGAACATAGAATCGGATGACAAGCCCAAAAAATTAGCTGACATCCCGGAGCCCGAACTACTAAGGCCGGAGGTTCTTCAAACTCCGGATCCTAAATTGGGCCAGGGTTCGGATTTCAAACCACCCACCCAGACATAAGCACTCTCATGGGCATATGACAGCAGTATCAGGAACGGCCCACCACTTCTGGGCCAGATTCCTCCTCGTCAAAGATAAGATTGAAGATTGCCACGATGAAGACGCGATCTCAGCGTTCCGTAGCAATTGCATGGATGAAGGAATCCTTAACAACATCAACCGTCATCACATATCACGCTTCACAGACTTGGCAACCATAGTATACAAGTATTGCACAATGGAAGCGCCTGGAAAACTCAGGCAGCCTACTGGGAACCGCCGGTTACCACACAATCCCTCGTTCAGGTGAAAAGGATGCACCGTAGTGGCACGCCCGGCCCAATGATAAAAAATATAAGCCCATTACGGGACGCGGAACCATTCTAGAGGGATGGCTCTATGGACCATGCAAGTTACACACAACACCAGATACTATATCAACTCACAGCCTTAGAGCATGTTGGATATTCCGGCAGGTGGCCAAGAGTGGCGAGGATATCCTCACCAAAAATAATCCAGAGCAATATCCTCCAGAAGACGACGACCCCAGAGTACTGATGGTCTTCAAGACTTTCGCTTCAAACAATAAGCGTAAAAGGGCACTCCGTAGCGTTGCCAAAGTCTGCCAAATCGCAGAAACTAACCCTTGGAACAACACAGACATAACTTTCAATGCTGATGACGAACCAAAGTTGAGGACAATCTGGGCACCAGCCGCCTTGGTCCTCAGCCCGATCATGGACGGCTTTCGGCTCACCAAGGTTCTCATGGACGGCGACAACGGACTAAACCTCATTTATGAGGATACACTCAGTAAAATGGAAATAGACAGGAGCCGCATCAAGCAAAGTAGCACGACCTTCTGAGGAATTATTCCTAGTAGGGAGGCGCGATGCGCAGGAAAAATCACACTCGACGTGGTATTCGGCACACCGGAGAACTATCGGACCGAAGAACTAACCTTCCAAGTGGCCCCTTTCAACAACGGATATCACACCCTATTGGGGCGAGATGCATTTACACGCTTCCAGGCTATACCTCACTATGGGTATATGAAGCTCAAGATGCCCGGGCCCAACAACATAATCACCCTCGCTAGTGATTCGGACATAGCACTCCGCGCTGAAAACAGAACCGCATCCCTGGCCCTTGAGGCATTATCCGAAGCCCTCGTGGCCGAAGAATTAACCGCATTACGCTCCACGGTGGATAGGGATGATGTAATCTTAGACAAACGACCCAAATCTACCTCCTTCAAACCAGCATAAGAAATAGTCAAATTCCAAGTCCATCAAAAGGACCTTAAAAAGGTCCAAAAGCTCGCAGGATGCGTGGCAACTTTAAGCCGCTTTATCTCCAGATTGGGAGAAAAGGCATTGCCATTGTATCGCCTCCTCCGGTGCACCGATCACTTCAAGTGGACGGACGCGGCAATAGCCATACTGGAAGAAATAAAAACCCTTCTAGCGAGCAACCCGATCCTGGCCGCACCGAACATCGGTGAACCCATATTATTATACATATCGGCAACACACCAGGTGGTGAGCGCCGTGCTCGTCGTGGAACGAGAGCAGGACGGACACAAATTCCCACTTCAGAAGCCGGTATATTACATATCCACCATCCTCACACCATGCAAATCCCGGTACCCTCATTATCAAAAGATAGCATACGCGGTCTTCATGGCATCCCGGAAGCTACGACACTACTTCCAAGAATGTTCTATCATGATGGCTTCCGAAGTACCACTCAATGATATAATAAACAACCGTGATGCTACAGGCTGGATAGCCAAATGGGCCATCGAGCTCCTTCCATTCGACATAACATACATACCGCGCCGCGCAATCAAATCCCAAGTACTGGCGGACTTCGTCGCCGAATGGACAGAGGCCGAACTCCCTAAAGAGTACGGCACATATTCCAACTGGGTTATGAATTTTGATGGTTCCAAAATGCTGGCAGGATTAGGAGCGGGCGTTGTTTTAACGTCCCCCACTGGAGACGTAGTCCAGTACATGCTCCAAATATTATACACAGACTCCAATAATGCAGCCGAATATGAGGCCTTAATACATGGTATCCGGATGGCTGTCTCTATGGGCATACAACGCCTGGAAGTGCGCGGGGGCTCAAACCTCGCACTATCTCAAATAAATGGAGACTTTGATGCCTCCGAAGATGGCGGCTTATCGCAACACCGTCCTAAAAATGTCGGCTCGATTCGAGGGGCTCGAGTTTCATCACGTGGATCGAGAAAGTAATCAAGCAGCGGATGTCCTCACTCGCATTGGCACCAAGCGCGACCCCGTCTCACCTAATATCTTTCTGGAAAGGCTTTTTAAGCTGTCCGTGGTGTGGCAAGGGGAGAGCGGCAACACCAGTCCGGATCCGAACACAACCCCAGCCTCCGAACACACCGATATCATCGGGGGCTCAGCCACCGAAACAACACCATCGGCCCATCTAATCATGGCAGTCATTGCCCCATGGACTGAACCCTTCCTGGCCTACCTTAATAGAAGAGAACTCCCAGAGGATCAGAATGAGGCTCGCCGCATTGTTCGGCGCTCGAAGGCCTACAAGGTTCACGAAGGAGAGATCTACAAGAAAAGTGCTACCGGAGTTCTTCAAAGATGTATCTCCAAGGAAGAGGGGCGGCAGCTCTTGGCTGAAATTCACACTGGACTCGGCGGTCACCATGCTGCAAGTCGGGCCCTTGTTAGCAAGGCCTTCCGTATAGGTTTTTACTGGCCGACGGCCCGAGCAGATGCACATGAACTTGTCCAACATTGCATCGGATGCCAGCTATTCGCCAACCAAAGCCATATGCCCCCCACCGCTCTACAAACAATCCCCATCACTTGGCCTTTCGTGGTTTGGGGGCTCGATATGGTCGGACCCCTTAAAGGAGGAAGCCATAAGAGAAAGTATCTGCTAGTCATGGTGGATAAATTCACTAAGTGGATAGAGGCCAAACCAGTCAAAATGGCCAAGGCGGGGCCAGTGATAGACTTCATATCCGGCATGGTGCATCGTTATGGTGTTCCACACAGCATCATCATCGATAACGACTCCAATTTCATAGCCGATGAGGTGAAAACTTGGTGTGCTAATCTGAGCATTAAGCTTGATTACGCCTCTGTCTATCACCCGCAAATGAACGGTCAAGTCGAATGGGCCAATGGTCTTATTATGAGCGGCATCAAACCTAGACTCGTGCGGTCTTTGAAAGAATCAGACAAGCACTGGGTGGAGGAGCTTGACTCCGTACTCTGGGGGCTGCGGACCATGCCCAACTGGATATACACCTTTCTT
Source organism: Triticum dicoccoides (assembly GCF_002162155.2). NCBI lineage: Eukaryota > Viridiplantae > Streptophyta > Magnoliopsida > Poales > Poaceae > Triticum > Triticum dicoccoides. The sequence goes on from NC_041384.1 coordinate 467,278,493, forward strand.
CATGGTGTACGGCGCGGAGGCGGTGTTGCCCTGCGGTATTATCCATGACTCACCTCGAGTGCGCATGTACGAAGAGAGAGAGAGGCCGAGCTTGATCGCAAGGACAGTCTAGATGCCCTAAAGGAGGAGCGCGATGTTGCAAAAGCTCATTCCGCATTTTATCAACAACAGGCTTGCAGATACCAAAGCAGAGAAGTATGGGCCAAGACTTATAATGTTGGCGAACTCGTCCTACGCTTGCCAGAGAAGAAAAAGGAAAAACTCAAGCCCAAGTGGGAGGGTCCCTTCATAATTGACGAGGTTCTCACGGGAGGAGCGTATCACCTGTGTGCTGCATCAGACAATCGCCTAGAGCCGAACCCCTGGAACGCGGCAGACTCCGAAGATTCTATGCCCAGCGCCGAGTTATGTGTTCGTCTCCCTCTCCCTGTTGTTTCCTTTATTTTTCCTCTCTTTCGTTTTTCCTTTTTCTAAAACTTAAAATCTTTCGCACGGCTAAATCGTGCACCTGTGATGTACACATCCTTGAGCATGTACATCCACTATACCTGGGGGCTTCCCGGACAGAAGCTTATTTTTATTTTCCAAGCATCAATTTCATCACATATGCGTTTTGGCCAAGCTAGGTTGCCTGGCTCCTGTGCTTATGCCCTACATTCCTGTTAGTTCGACTAGGGCATAAAGGGAGCACCTCTGTGATTGTTACTGCCGGGTCATCCGGATGTGTACCTCAGACTGGGTGAAGCCGAAAGCTAGCGTTCTTAAGATAATATTCGGTCGGCGGACTAAAGATGCTTTATATTCCTTCCATTATGAATCCCCAGATGATTACCTATACTGTGATGTTAATAAGCACAGTTTGGACATGCATTTTAACGCGTGCACACCCAGGGAAAGGAACCCCTAACGGAACTATTCTCTCTGGAAGATGTTCCTTACAATCATGATGTAATATAACATAACTAGCCAGATACACATTGTCTGTTCAAGCAACTATGACCCCTACGCCTGGTTTCCACGCATACCCCAGTCTATTTTACCGCTCAGGTATTCGGAAACACTCCGCACCTTCGGGTCCAGAGGTCGAAGCAAAAAGGCCTGCCATGACAATCTTTTTACAATTCAGCTAGAGTCACATATGTCAAGGAAAGTACATAGTCACTAGGACTCAAAAATTTCCTTCTCTATGCCATCCAGCATGCGGTCTAACTTACAATCCTGGTGGGAATACTTGGCGGCTACTTCTACTTGGTCATATACCAAATTAACAGGAACTTCTTTTCCATCTGAACCTAGAGGTCCGACCCGAGCCATATGATTCGGATCAAGCTTGGTATACCGTGTTTTCACCATGGCACAGGCCTCCCGTGCACCTTCCCGACAGGCCGATATCTTCCACAGTCGAAAGCGTTGTCGCGCTCCCTTGAATAGTTGTATAAGCTCCTCCATCTTTCTCGGAGGGGAGGCGGATGGCCATAGGGCCTTGGCAACACTTCGCATCGCCTGTCGAGCTTGCTCGTGCACTTGCGACAGCTCTTGTAGCAGATCGCTCGAAGATCCGGACATCTCCTCTTCGGGACGACTGGTCAGCATACCTGAAGACATAACTCTATCAGCCCCTTCTATCTCCGAATTATTCGAAGGTAAGTTCGGCCACATACTGAATATGCCGCCTCGCAGCCTTTTATTCTCCTTTACGGAGTCCGCCGGCTGGGCCTATACATCTTTCAGTTCCTCGCCCAGTTGGGCATTCGAATCCTGGAGCTTGTTTTTCTCCATATACTACAAAAAAATACACTTCCGTGATGATACATGTTTGTCACAGTAGGTCATATTTTCTGTAATGCATGTACATCCATGATAATTTTATGACAGAATCAAGATAGTCATACCTGTGCTGTCGTAGAAGTGTTACATGACATTACCAAAATTATCATCACGGAAGTGTCCACTTCCTTGATGATAAATTGCGAGTCATAGAAGTGCTTTCGTCAAGGGTGACCGACACGTGGCATCCACCATAACAGAACACCGTTAAGCTATCGGGTCATGTTGTCAGGACCCGATCCAAAGTCACACCGATCTAGCATGTAACACATCATATCACTTTGCGGCCTCACGCACGGTATTCCCACGGGTGCCACCTTACCTGGACCGGGACCATTTGCGCCTTTTGGCTCACGTATATGATAGTGTCGCTAGCATCCATATGACAAAGAACCTGGGCCGACATGACTAGTCGTGAACCCAAAGTGGCACTAACTTACGGGGACATGCATACATGACCCAGCCTCGAACGTGTCGGTCATCAGCGTGTGAATGCGGGCTGTAGCAACTGGGCTAACAGGACTCCAGCAACCAGGGCTGTAGCAGGCTAGCAGGACTCCGGAAGTCACCGCGTGACATTTCCCCGAAGGGACAGACACAGGAACAAAGTGGGACACATGCCGACCAGTCTAGGTGTTCCGGAGCAGTAGTAACTGGGCTAGCAGGACTCCGGTAAACCGGGCTGTAGCAGACTACCATGGCTCAGTGGAAGCACTAGACTACATTTCCCCATAAGAGAGGCTACCAAGGATAAACAACTAGGTTGTCGGATCCCACACATACCAAGCATTTCAATCATACACACAATATGCCCGATATGTGTAAATACAACATGGCATCACAACAAAACTCTACAACTCAAAGTATTTATTCATTAGTCTCCGAAGAGCCAGATATTCCAAACATGGGTCTCATGACCCAACATACAGAGCATACAAGCAACAAGCACATGCGGAAGCTTAACTTGTATGAGTACAGACAACTACAAATGAAAAAGGCTGAGAAGCCTGACTATCTACAAGACCTTGCCAAGGGCACAAGATCGTAGCTGAGGTAACAAGCTAAACATCGAAGTCCATGCGGAACTACTAGCGAGACTGAAGTCTCTCTGCAAAACATAAATTGAGCAAACGTGAGTACAATTGTACCCAGCAAGACTTACATCAGAACTAGCTACATATGCATCGGTATCAACAAAGGGGGTGATGGAGTTTAACTGCAGCAAGCCAGCTTTGACTCGGTGGCTATCCTAAACTATGACTGCAAGTAGCTCTTTTGAGGTGGCGCACATGAGTCCAGATATTCACCATAACAATACAACACTATGGACCCGCTCCCGTCTCCCTACGAGAAGGCCATCCGTAGCACTGACGCTTATCTTGCGAGTTTTAGAGTATCCACTTCAAGTTATCTATGAACTGTATAGGCAACCCAGAAATCCTTTACCGTGAACACGGCAATTCGAATAGATCATTTATAACCCTGCAGGGGTGTACTTCTACACACATGTTTCCACCACTTAGCGTCTGCATACGACATGTGCTCGGCAGACTTCAAGCGAAAGCCGACGTGGGTGTAGACCACGACCTGACTAACCACACAAGTCTCTAGTCCAGGTTTATCGCCTATTCAGGTTCCATCCGCGAGGAGATCCGGCCGGGGTTTCGCTCACAGCCCCAAACGATGTGTGCAGGGTTCGCGAGACACCAAACGGGCGCCCGGTACACCGTGCCACGGTGTATCTACCGCATCATAGCCCACCCCTAGGGTCAGCGCTACGCACGGCCTCCAACACATATCCTACAAACACCAGAAACTAGTTGCAACTCCTGGACAGAGGACATGGGCGGTTAATAAGTCGAGCGGGGTCATATTTCAGGGCCCAACGTGTGGTAGTAGTTGTTCATGGATCACAAACACAGAACTCAGTTCCTGAGGACGTTTTCAATGAGACAACCCACCATGTAATCCTACATGACCTCTCACCGCTATCTTTACCAAATCGTGTTCACACAGTTAGCTCACACACAGTAGGACATGTTCATCACCATTCCAATTCATCCCCGATGAATCAGACCTGAATCAACTTTAAGCAGTAGCAGGCATGACAAACAAGCATGAATGAGTAGGCACATCAGGGCTCAAACAACTCCTACTCATGCTAGTGGGTTTCATTTATTTACTGTTGCAATGACAGGTCATGCAGAGGAAAAGCGGTTCAACTACTGCAACATGTAACAGTTGAATTGTTGTTGTCCTAATGCAGTAAAAGAGAGCAGGAGCGTGACAGTGGTATTGTATCGGAATGACCAATGGGGTTTTGCTTGCCTGGCACTTCTGAAGATGATATAGCTCTTCATCGGTGTCATTGATCACATTGTCGAAACCACTTTTGTTTATGAACTACATAATAAACTTTAAACATGCAATTTAATGCAAACACCAAAAATAAACAGCTGTTGCAGTCATGCCTAACCAAATATACACAACAAAGTTTGAAGGCTTGAGAAGGACAAACTTACATTATTGGTGAAGGCAGGCTCTATAAAGCCCTTGTCCATGCTGATGGGGGGGGGGCAATTCAAGAAGTTTACCACAGAATCTTCTTCATAAGCATTGCCTTTATTGTACATTTTTTAAGAGTAAATATAGATGTGACAATATAAGAAAAAATGGAGAATATTTAAGATAAGATGAAGAGTGATGCTACATAACCAAGTAGCTATAAATGTAAGTACATCGATACAGGCAAAAGGTACAGCCAAGAGCAATGCAGAGCTAAACTTCTTCAGTACCATCGGTGTTATCCAACCTTATGGTAAGAGTAAATATAGATCTTATGTGTAGAAAATGCAGGGAAAAGGAAAATAAGCTACAGAGTGATGGTACATGAACAACTACCTGTCAATATAAGTACACTGATAAAGGACAACAGGTACTTACAAGAACAATGCAGAGCTAAAAAATTTCATTGGCATTGGATATATTCTACACTAATGTAACCATTCATACAGATCAGATAATTTGGAGCGAACAATTGATAAGAAAGCTATCATGCATACTGCTGTCACATAATGAACCAGGTATGTATGCAAGTACGGTGATATAGGACAACAGGTACTAACAAGAGCAAAGCAGCGGGCAGCATATTTGTGATATTATGTCGTTCTTTTCAAACCGGAATTCTTTTTCGAGCAGATTTCCTGCAAAAAGATCCGTAAGGCACATGCGGAAAAGTAGAAGTTCAAATTGCCATGAGATATCAGAGACAGTACCTCATCCTCGGAACAAGACCAGTGCATAACAAGGTTTTTCCATTCAATGTCTTCTAAATTTAGCACAGGAGACTTCACCAGAAATTCATTTATAGACTTGCCATCAAAGTGTGATTTCCTCAGGTAACACCAATACTGCTGCAATGCTTCCTTGAAAAGCGCAAGCAAGCTTTGCTCGTCATGACTATCCAGATTGACCCTCGCCTACTTACAACAATGTAATGTAAATCATTGATGTGTTCAATCAGCAGAAAACAGGAAAATAATCACCATGAATAATAGCACTTACACGTAAGTGGGACAGGAAGATGTGAAAATGGTGTTTGTCTTCACTATAATCTTCCCATTATGGGAATATATGCACGTAGTCCCTAACAACATTGAAGTCATTGTCTTTTAAACTGGGAATAACTAGAATGGGGTTCCAATCTGCAGGAATTGGCCGTCTCTGCAGTTGGGATATGTCTTTGGCCGGTGGACTTGCTGTACTTTTTGCTGGAGTGGGATTTTTCTATGGTACGGCTGGTGCTATGGCAACTGAAATCGGCATACCTTTTGTTGGAGTGCAGGTCCTGTGTGGTGCGGCTAGTGGTGTGGCCAGTGAAGTATGGGTACAGTCTGCTGGAGTCGGTACTACGTTTTGTGTCACTGGTTGTACAGCCAATATAAGTGGGGTGCTGTCTGATTTCTCCAGCACACACTACAAAAAAAGACACATCCGTGACATTTTGGGCCGGACGAAATTTTTTTCTGTCATACATATGACACTTCTATGACGATAATTGTGACAAAACTCGGTATCATCATAAATATGGTGGGCTCCTACTTCTATGACAAAAAATCATGACAGAAAATGGGCTTTTCGTCCTGGGCGGGCCGGAGACGCAGCTGCATGACATTCTTTGGGCTGTCCATGACGGAAAAAACCGTGGTAGAAGCGAGGGGGAGGAAAATTTCGGGGAGTTCCCGGTTACGGTGGGAGGTCGGGTGCTGAGCGATGCGCGTTTCTCTCGTACACGTACGCGCGTGTGTGCAAGGCGCTGGCTCTAACTGAACCCGAGCGAGGCGTTGGGCTCTAACTGAACCCGAGCGATTGCACTGCAGGCTACGCGTTACTGAACCCGAGCGATCGATCGATGGCTGTTAACTGAACCCGATCGAGCGATTCCTTCGCTACTGCTGCTAACTGAAG